>NC_056738.1:410180728-410413228 GCF_019279795.1 Protopterus annectens | reverse complement strand
TTCGAATTTTCAGAATTCCTGCAGCATCACAGAAGTGCTTCTGAGTCTTAAGTTGATGTCCTTCAAGAATGCAACTGCAGTCCTGACATATGGGTTGTCCTGCCTCAGGCAGCCCTTCGGTTGGCCGGATTCCAAAGTCTGGGTCCGTCGTCGGCTGATGTCGCCTCCTCCCCGACGTCAGAGCGGCTGGGGTATAAAGGCATCCGCCGACGCCATCTTCTCCAGTCTTTCTTGCTGCACGGTGCCCGAAGCAGAAGCAGTTCGCAAGTGCCGGTCGGTCAGCTCCTGTGTTTCCAGTTACCGAAGTCATCAAAAAGCTAAGTACCCCGTTGTTGAACATTTTTCTTGCCTCAGCCGATGTCAGAAAAAATTGAAAAAGTTAATAATTGTTTGTCTTGTGGTAAACAAATACCTCATAAGGACTTCCATTCTTACTGCCTTCCCTGCCTGGGCCCAGACCACGTCGTCTCGGCCTGTGCTGCCTGTGCTTGCTTTAATAAGCAAGCACAGGCAGCACAGGCCGAGACGACGTGGTCTGGGCCTGTGCTGCCTGTGCTTGCTTTAATAAGCGCACACTCAGGCGCCGGGCAGAATTTGCCGAAGACTTTTTTGGCGAAACTTAACGCTTATATCATGCCGTCGGAACAACCGACAGCACATATTTCCAAAAACCGTAAGGACCGGGACCGACATCCTCGGGCCGCGTCGTCCACCGATACCATGCCTAAGCCCTCTGCGAGTGCACCGGTCTCTTCGGAAGCGGTAATTCAACCGCTCCAGGCCGACGACACCGCTTTAACGCGTACTTCGGTCTCGGAGGTTTCCCCGGTGCTGGTTGTTGATTTTCCTCCTGAAACCGAAGCTCTAGATTTACCTGACACCATACCAATGGATAAAGTCACCCCTGCATGTGGGGCAGCTAGACCTCCGGTCTCCATGTCTATCAAAGTCTTCACACGTGCTAAGGCTGCCAGCCAGGCTAAGGCCCATCCTAAATCTTTTCCCCAGGGCCCCTCCTCTGATAAGCAGATCATGACTCTAGCTGCAGATCTAATCTCTCTTATCAGAGGTTCTCAGTCGCATCCAGACAGAGGTTCTCAGCTGCCTGCAGATAAGTCCTAGAACTGAGCAGACAGATACCCTCTCTTCAGATGAAGCCTCTAGGGATTCAGAGCACTCAGATACCCAGGAAGAATCCTTCCAGGCCTACGAGGACTCTGATGCTGAGGAATCAATTCCTTCTGCCTCTTCTCCAGAGGATATTTCTTTCGGGGAAGTTCTCCACTCCATGAGAGAACATTTTCAATGGCAGGGTCAGGAATTCTCTGACTCCAGGAAAAGGCTACGTACCTTCCTTAAGTTACCCCAGCATAGACCATTAGCTATTCCTCCAGTGTTGGATGTCTTGGATGATGTATACTCAGACTCCAGTGCTTCCCCTGATTCTGATTCTCTCCCTCCTGCTCCTGTCAAGCCAGACAGATATTACAGGGTTCCTGAAACTCATAAGCATCTCTTTAAGGCCCACTCTGTGGATCTAGAAACTATTTCTCAGGGGCCCAAAGGAGTGGCTACTTCCTCGGCCAAAAACCCTTTGCCCGCGGACAGGGAAGCTAGGTCCCTGGAGAGATGGGGCAAAAAAGTTTATACCTCTTCCACCCTTGCCATGAGGTCACTTAACTGTCTTTTTCATATGTTTCAGTACCAGGATTACTTAATGGATGATTTGCAGAAAAAGTTAGCCTCTCCTGAGCCTATAGATAGAAAGGCATTGCAGGATTTGGTTCATAACACTCAGCAGGTTAGCAATCACTTTCTTCAGTGTGGTTATGATGCATTGGAAGCTTCATGTAGGGCAACTATGACAGGGGCCGTTATACGTAGACATGCTTGGTTGAAAGAACAGCCACTGCCAGACCATGTTAAAGTAAAGCTCCTGGATGCACCTTTGGAAAAACAGAAGCTTTTTGGTGCTAATGCACAGGATGTGTTGAAGTCTATTGAGGAAAAGGCTAAATCAGTACAGACAGTCAAGGATTTCCTCCAGGTTCAACCACCCAGATTCAGCAGGAATTGGCCTTCAAAGAATTGGTCCTTTCCAGACACTGACAAGTTTCAAAGGGGAAAAAACAGGCGTGCTCGAGGTAGAGGGCAATACCGAGGCTCCTACAGGGGCCGCCAGTGGCAACCACCAAATCAGAGAAGTGGCGCAGGGAGTTCAGCTGCACCACAGGGACAATCACAATGACTTGACTTTCACACCACCGACCAAGGCTCAAAGAGAAGCACCTCTAGGCGGAAAATTATCCTTATTCTCAAAGAACTGGCACATTTTAACCAAGGACAAATGGATTCTGGACATAGTAGACAAAGGTTACAGGTTCCACTTCCATACCTTACCAACGAGACGAGGCATGCCAAACCTGCCACAAAATCAAAGGGCAGAGGCACTCGTACAAGTTTCAAAGCTGTTACAAATAAAAACAATAGAAAAGGTTCCTCCTCAGGAACAAGGCCAGGGATTCTATTCAAGACTGTTCCTTGTTCCAAGAAAAGAAAAGCAATGGAGGCCTATACTGGACTTGTCCGCTCTAAACACTTTTCTCATTGTGCCAAAATTCAAAATGCTGACGTTACAGCAACTCCTTCCCATGCTGGGCAAGGGGTCTTGGCTGGTTACTCTGGACCTCAAGGAGGCATACCTGCATGTCCCAATCAGACACAGTTGCAGAAGATACCTCAGATTTCTTGCAGGGTCAGAGCATTATCAATTCTCAGCATTGCCGTTTGGCTTATCTACTGCGCCCAGAGTATTCACGAAATGCCTGGCATCAGTAGTTGCACATTGCAGGCTCCAGGGGATTCAAATATACCCTTACCTGGACGACTGCCTTTAACAAGCAGACAGCAAACAAACCTTGATAAGAAACTTGGAATATGTCATTCAGTTACTACAGGCTTTGGGATACACAGTCAACATTCAAAAATCAAGACTATTGCCATCCCAACAGATTATTTTTCTAGGAGCAAAACTGGACACACAATCACAAATGGCTTTCCTCACAGAGGAGAAACAAGAGCATTTACCAGATTACTTCAAAAGCCTAGCAAAGCTCTCCCAGCTGACCGCAAGGAAGATCCTGCAGGCCCTGGGATTCATGGCATCTTGCATTCTTCTGATCCCTCTGGCAAGACTACACATGAGAAAGCTACAATGGTACCTAAAAAGCTTATGGTCTCAACACAGCCACAATCTAGAAGACTTAATACCACTCATTCCATGCCTGCAAAGGGAATTTTTGTGGTGGGCTCAAGCAAGTCATTTAAACAAAGGCATGTCTTTCAACAAAGCTGTAGCAAGTCAAACCATTACAACAGATGCCTCAGATCATGGATGGGGGGCACACATGGAGGGCAGATGCATTCAAGGGCAATGGACTCCCAGGGAAATGCATCTGCACATAAATCAGAGATGTTGGCAGTGATACATGCAATAGAGGCCTTCGGAAAATCCCTTCAACAAGGTCATCATCTAATAAGGACAGACAAACACCACTGTCATGTGGTATATAAACAAGCAGAGAGGCACTCATTCGTATCCCCTCTGCAGACTAACAATGACACTCTGGGAAAAGTCCCTGAAACTGAACATCCACTTGCAATCCCAGTTTGTTCCGGGCAAGGACAATGTTCTGGTGGAAAGGCTGAGCAGAAATTTCTTGGATCCACACGAATGCATGCTGCATCCACACATTTTCTCACAAATAACTGCATGGGGAAGACCGGACATAGATCTCTTTGCTTCTCACCTCAATCATCACGTGGACAAGTTCTGCTCAAGGACGCACCATCCTCCATCCTGGAGAGCGGATGCTCTCTCCTTCAGCGGGAATTCCCTAACAATTTATGCATTCCCTCCTCTACCAATTTTGACCAAGGTGTTACTGAAGAACAAAGCAGAACAACCAAAAGGAATTTTGATAGCTCCAGACTGGCCAAGGCAGCACTGGTATCCAGTGCTACTGAGCATAACTCACACCAAACCGTGGCCCTTGCCTCAATGGCCTCTGCTCCTAACTCAGCACAATTACAGGACTGTTCATCAAAACCTGCAAACATTGCAGCTGACAGCTTGTAGGGTTCCATGACTTTGACCCATATCTCCCTCTCCGAAAAAGTTCAAGAAATCTTGCTGGAAGCACGCAGACCTTCCACCAGAAAAACCTATTCGGCCAAGTGGAAGAGATTCATCATCTGGAATGCCAACAAGGGTCAGGATGCATCAGTAATGAGCATACCACAGATATTAGAATACTTGGCAGAAATGTTTCATAGTGGCCTCTCATATTCTTCCATTAAAATTCACGCTTCAGCAATCTCAGCAAAATACAACTGTGACCCACCTGTGTTTTCGCATCCCTTGCTAAGACCGTTTCTAAGAGTGATAAAGAATATCAAACCTCCCAGAAAACCACCAGTACCTGCATGGGACCTCAAGTTACGTCTTGGAAAAATTAACTCTTCCTCCTTTTGAACCAGCAGCATCTTCAGAAATGCAATTTCTCTCCTGGAAAACGGTTTTCCTGTTGGCAGTTACCTCAGCAAGAAGAGTCTCTGAGATACAGGCCCTTATGGCAGTACCTCCCTTTCTCATTTTTCATCAGGACAGAGTTTCCTCTAAGAACCAGTCCTTCATTCATGCCAAAAGTGATATCCAGGTTGTCTTTAAATCAAGCAATTCACCTGCCTACTTTCTTTCCCAATCCTCAAAATAAGGGGGAAAAGCTGCTGCACACTTTGGACATACACAGACAATTACGCTTCTACTTGGACAGAACAAAGACCACCAGGAAGTCTGACCAACTATTTGTAGCCTATGCTGCTGGAGTGCAAGGAAAAGCAATCTCCAAACAAACCATTTCAAAATGGATTGGACACTGCATCAGATTCTGTTACTCTTTCCATGGAAAAGGTGTGCCAGCCAATATTAGGCCACACTCCACCAGAGCTATAGCCACATCCACAGCCTTTCTAAGAGGAGTGGCTACAAAGGACATTCTAGAGGCTGCTACATGGAGCAACGTGCATACATTTACCAAACACTACAACCTGCCTTTATACTCCAGATCCCGAGCAGGCTTTGCTTCGGCAGTCCTGCAGGGCATTTTAGCTACACTATCCCTTTCTTAGATCCTACCACCCCCAGCTTGGCTGTGGTATTCAACCCATATGTCAGGACTGCAGTTGCATTCTTGAAGGACATAGTACAGTTTTGTACCTACCATAAATGTAGATGTCCGATAGATATGCAACTGCAGTCAGGTTTACCCTCCCTCCTACCCCTCTACAATTTTCCTTTTGGATCCATTCCCCCTTTCCTCTATTAGCTGGGGATATCTCTCATATTCTTCCATTAAAATTCACGCTTCAGCAATCTCAGCAAAATACAACTGTGACCCACCTGTGTTTTCGCATCCCTTGCTAAGACCGTTTCTAAGAGTGATAAAGAATATCAAACCTCCCAGAAAACCACCAGTACCTGCATGGGACCTCAAGTTACGTCTTGGAAAAATTAACTCTTCCTCCTTTTGAACCAGCAGCATCTTCAGAAATGCAATTTCTCTCCTGGAAAACGGTTTTCCTGTTGGCAGTTACCTCAGCAAGAAGAGTCTCGGAGATACAGGCCCTTATGGCAGTACCTCCCTTTCTCATTTTTCATCAGGACAGAGATGTTCTTCATTCCACATTGCTGCAGTCCTAACCATTGGGGGTAGTCCGCTGTCCAGTCGGCCCGAATACCAAAGTATATGGCTGACGCCGGGCAAGGCGCATTAGACTGATGTCAGGACGCCAGGGTACTAATGCGCATGACCGACGTCATATCCTCAGTCTTTTTTGCCGCATGGTCCGATGCAGAAGCTGTTTTGCGAGTGCAGGTTGGCGTTCTGAAATTTTCTGAAGTCGGAGTTTCAGACCGAATCAAAGTTGGCTAAGTACCCGCTGGGAACATTTTGGTTTTTCTTGCCTCAGTATTTAACCGGATGTCAGAAAAGTGAATAACTGTATTTTTGTGGGAAACAGATACCTCATAGGGATTATCATACTTTGTGTATACCTTGTTTAGGGCCTGAGCACGACGTTGTTGGATGCTCTTGTGCTAGATTTAACAAACGCACTATTAAGAGAAGGTTAGACTGTGCCAGGTTAGTGTTTGGGAAGCGTTGTAATTATAAAATGCCGCCGGATGCTCCGGCGCTTCGTCAAAAGCGCAAGGACAAAGCAGCAAAGTTTAGAGTTGAAGAACCGCAGTCCCGGACGCCGGTTCTTTAGAAGGCTCAGTGGAGCCTGAGGTTTTGCCAGGAGTTTCTTTGGAGTCTCAGGCAGAGACTTTACTGTTACAGGATGTGCCTCTCAGGAGGTAGGCCAGGCTGAGGGGCTTCTCAGGTAGCTGTACTTCCCTCTCTCCCTAAGGTGGTTAGAGCCTCTCCTTCTGTTTCCAAGACTTCTTTGAGAGGTAGGCCAGGTTTAGCTTCAGTGGGGCTTCTCCTAGCACTTCAGGTTCTGTGCCTAAGAAACATATGCTTAAAATGGCAGAGGATTTGATTACTATGATTAGGGTTCTATGCCCTCCTGATAAGAGGCCTAGGGTGGAGCCTGAGTTTGAGAGTTTTGAGCAGTGTTCAGAGGCTTCTGAGTCTCGACTGAAGACTTGCAGGAGTATCCTCCTTATTCTGATTCTGATGTGGATGATTCCACTCCTTCAGCTTCTCCTCCTGAGGATTTTTCATTTTCAGAGACTCTGCATTCCATGAGGGAGCATTTTAAATGGGAAGGCCAAGATTTCTCTGATTCCAGGAAGAGGCTTAGGAATTCTTGTTTTACCCCAGCATAGGCCCTTAGCTATACCTCCTGTTTTGAATGTGGTGGAAGATGTTTTGCAGAGGCTTCCTGAACCCTGATTCTTTGCCTCCTGCCCTGTTAAACCTGATAGGTACTATAGGGTGCCTGAAGCTCATAAGTATCTTTTAAGAGTCCTAGGGCAGACCCGAAACTGTTTCTCAGGGGCCTAAAGGTGTTAAGGCCTCTGTTGTTAAAAATCCTGTTCCTCCTGATAAAGAGGCAAGGGCTTTGGATAGATGGGGAAAGAAAGTGTATACTTCTTCCACTTTAGCCATGAGGGCTTGAATTGTCAGTTTCACATGCTAAAATATCAAAATTATCTCCTTTCACAATTGAAATCTAAGGTGGATGCTCTGGCGGAAGGTATTGAGTGTAAAGAGTTGCAGGATTTAGTTCATGTGTCTGAACAAGTGGGTAAGCATTCATTGCAATGTGGTTTTGATGCTGTGCAGGCCTCCTCGAGGGTGGCTGCTACTGGTTCTGTTCTTCGCAGGCACGCCTGGTTGAGGGATCAGAATTTAGCTGAGCATGTTAAGACAAGGATTTTGGATGCTCCTTTACAGTCTGATGTGTTGTTTGGTTCGCCTGTGGAAGCAGTTTTAAAGAAAATGGAGGACAAGGCTAAGTCTATGCAGACTGTTAAAGATTTTTTGCAGGTGCAACCTCCAAGTTTAGCAGAAATTGGCCTACTAAGGGATGGACTTATCCTGCTTATGATTCCCAGTCTAGGGGTAGGTCTAGACGTGGTAGGGGCAGAGCTCAAGGTTCTTTTAGGCCTAGAACAGGAGTTCTCCTGCTCAGACTTCTGGTGAGGGCAGGGGTCAGTCCTTGCGTAAACAGACCCAATGACCTGCCTTTTCAGCTGCCAGTACATTCTCGTCTGGCAGCCCCTTTAGGAGGAAGACTGTCTCTTTTCAAAGAAAATTGGGATGTAATTACTCAAGACAGATGGGTTCTGGATATCATTCACCACGGTTACAGGTTTTATTTCCATACCTTGCCCCTTTCAAAGGCATGCCAGACGTTCCTCCTCCACAAAGGAAAGAGGCTCACAAGCAAATTTCTCTGTTACTCCAAATAGGGGCCATTCAGCCAGTCCCTGTACCAGAAAGGGGCCTAGGATTTTATTCTCGCCTGTTCCTAGTACCAAAGAAGGGGAACACGTGGAGACCAATTTTGGATTTATCTATCCTCAACACTTATCTGGACATTCCCAAGTTCAAAATGTTGACGTTGCAACAACTTTTACCTCTGCTGGGCAAAGATCACTGGATGGTAACTTTAGATCTCAAGGAAGCTTACCTTCATGTGCCTATAAGACTAAGTTGCAGAAAGTATCTGCGTTTTCGAGCTGGAAATTCTCATTATCAGTTCTCTGCATTGCCCTTTGGCTTATCTACTGCCCAGAGTATTCACAAAGGTTCTGGCTCCAGTGATAGCTTACTTCAGGCTAAAAGGAATTCAAATCTATCCTTACTTGGACGACTGCCTGATTCTGGCTCAAGAAAAGGAAGACCTTCTACAGCATTTGGAATATGTCATAGCAGTGCTAAGATGCCTAGGGTATTTTGTGAACGAAATAAAGTCCAGTCTAGTACCCTCTCAAGACATGTGCTTTCTGGGTGTGAGACTGAATACAGCAGCCCAGATGGCCTTTTTAACCCCGGACAAACAAAAGAATCTTTCCAGTTACTTCCATCAACTTTCTCTTCAGTCCGGGCTGACTGCAAGGACAGTCCTTCAAGCCTTAGGGTTCATGGCATCTTGTATTCTGGTGCTTCCCAATGCCAAACTGCATATGAGGAAGCTGCAATGGTATCTCATAAATGTATGGACACAGCACTGCCAGGATTTGGACACTGTCATTCAAATAATACCTTGCATTCAAAAAGAATTTTTGTGGTGGGCTCAGGAATGTCACCTAAACAAGGGACTCTCTGTGACCCGGCCAGAGGCAGTCAGATTTTAACGACAGATGCCTCGGACATTGCTTGGGGAGCTCATCTAAATGGAAAGTGGATACAAGACAAGTGGCCTGCCAGACTACAGCATCTACATATCAACATGAAGGAGATGTTAGCAGTCCAGTTTGCTTTAATGGCTTTCAAGGAGTTACTTCTTCCAGGGCAGGTGTTGATTCTAACAGACAACACAACTGTCATGTGGTACATCAACAAACAAGGGGGAACACATTCTTATCCTCTATGCAGGCAAGCAATGATTTTATGGGAGACTGCGCTCAGCTTGCAACTAACTCTTCAGGCAAGGTTTCTGCCGGGAGCACAGAACTCCTTAGCAGATGTGTTAAGCAGACAAATCATGGATCCCCACGAGTGGAAACTGGATCTTCATGTATTTCAGAAATTGACAGTGTCATGGGGAACTCCAGACATAGATCTGTTCGCTTCTCCACTAAACCACCAGCTGCCAAAGTTTTGCACAAAGGGGTTTCATCACACAGCTTGGAAAGTGGATGCTCTTTCTTTCAGTTGGAAAAATCTTCATGTGTATGCCTTTCCACCTCTGCCTCTTCTCCCAAAGGTGCTCTTAAAGGTCAGACAAGACAAGCCAAGGATGATTCTAATAGCTCCAGATTGGCCTCGCAACACTGGTACCCACTACTAAGGAGTCTGGTAAGGAAGCCTCCATGGCCTTTACCTTTGATTCCACACCTGTTATCTCAGAAGGACGGTCACCTGCTCAATGTCAAGCTTCACTCTCTTCATCTAACAGCCTGGCATATTCTGTTTTGAAACACAGCAGGTCTCAACTTCCTCAACAAGTTTTGAATGTGATTATGGAAGCCAGAAGACCTAGTACAAGGAAAGTGTACACAGAAAAATGGAAGAGATTTTTATTTTGGAGTGCAGCAAAGAATTTGGAGATTTCTGAGCCTAATTTGAGTGTGGCTCTTCAATATCTTACTGAGTTATTGGACAAAGGTTTGTCTTTCTCTTCCATTAAAATTCATGCTGCAGCAATTTCAGCTCACTATGATTGTGACCCACCATTGTTTTCGCATCCTTTGTTCAAGCAGTTTCTTAGAGGGGCAAAGAATATAAGACCCCACGAGAGCTCCTACTCCTGCTTGGGATCTCAATTTTGTGTTGGAGAAACTTACTCTACAACCTTTTGAGCTTGCGGCTACTGCTGAATTGAAATACTTGTCATGGAAGACTGCTTTTTGTTGGCTATTACTTCTGCAAGAAGGGTTTCTGAATTGCAGGCCCTTATGGCAGTAGAGCCCTTTTGATTTTCCATAAGGATAGGGTATCATTACGCACTAATCCTTCCTTTATGCCTAAGGTGGTTTCTAGTGTGGCTCTAAACCAAACTATTCATTTGCCTACTTTCTATGCAGATCCCCAAAATAAGGGGAAAAGATTTTGCACACTTTAGATGTACATAGGCAGTTGCGTTATTATTTAAGCAGGACTAAGGATTTCAGGCAGTCTCAGCAGTTGTTTGTTTCTTTTGCTTTGAGTTCTCAGGGTAAGCCTGTGTCTAAGCAAACTATTTCTAAGTGGATTGGGTTTTGCATTTCATTTTGTTATTCCCATCATGGCAAGGAGATTCCAGCTGGGATTAGGCCTCATTCCACTAGGGCTACTGCCACTTCAACAGCATTTCTAAGGGGTGGCAACTAAGGATATTTTGGAGGCAGCTACTTGGAGTTCAGTGCATACTTTCTCTAAGCATTACCACCTTCCTCTCTACTCTAAATCTAGGGCTGGTTTTGCCACAGCTATTTTGCAAGGCATGTTGACAGCTCCTGCTTCCTTATGATTTGCCAGCCTCCCTTACCTCTGCTTTGGGATTCTACCCAATGGTTAGGACTGCAGCAATGTGGAATGAAGAACATAGTACAGTTTTGTACCTACCATAAATGTAGATGTTCGAGGATCCACATTGCTGCAGTCCAATTTACCTCCCTCCTTCCCTCTGTGTTTAGGGGTGGTGGTGTGGGTTAGGCTATATTCTTGTAATTTTGTATATATTGTACATATGTTTGGTGCAGGGCTTTTTGGTGTTTTGGTGGGCCTTGTCTTTTAGGGTCTTCTGACATCTGGGGCAAGAAAAGACTGAGCATATGACGGGCGACATGCGCATTAGTACCCTGACGTCCTGACATCAGTCTAATGCGCCTTGACCGACGTCAGCCATATACTTTGGTATTCGGGCCGACTGGACAGCGGACTACCCCCAATGGTTAGGACTGCAGCAATGTGGATCCTCGAACATCTACATTTATGGTAGGTACAAAACTGTACTTTTCCTCTAAGAACCAGTCCTTCATTCATGCCAAAAGTGATATCCAGGTTGTCTTTAAATCAAGCAATTCACCTGCCTACTTTCTTTCCCAATCCTCAAAATAAGGGGGAAAAGCTGCTGCACACTTTGGACATACACAGACAATTACGCTACTACTTGGACAGAACAAAGACCACCAGGAAGTCTGACCATAAATGTAGATGTCCGATAGATATGCAACTGCAGTCAGGTTTACCCTCCCTCCTACCCCTCTACAATTTTCCTTTTGGATCCATTCCCCCTTTCCTCTATTAGCTGGGGATATCTCTCATATTCTTCCATTAAAATTCACGCTTCAGCAATCTCAGCAAAATACAACTGTGACCCACCTGTGTTTTCGCATCCCTTGCTAAGACCGTTTCTAAGAGTGATAAAGAATATCAAACCTCCCAGAAAACCACCAGTACCTGCATGGGACCTCAAGTTACGTCTTGGAAAAATTAACTCTTCCTCCTTTTGAACCAGCAGCATCTTCAGAAATGCAATTTCTCTCCTGGAAAACGGTTTTCCTGTTAGCAGTTACCTCAGCAAGAAGAGTCTCGGAGATACAGGCCCTTATGGCAGTACCTCCCTTTCTCATTTTTCATCAGGACAGAGTTTCCTCTAAGAACCAGTCCTTCATTCATGCCAAAAGTGATATCCAGGTTGTCTTTAAATCAAGCAATTCACCTGCCTACTTTCTTTCCCAATCCTCAAAATAAGGGGGAAAAGCTGCTGCACACTTTGGACATACACAGACAATTACGCTACTACTTGGACAGAACAAAGACCACCAGGAAGTCTGACCAACTATTTGTAGCCTATGCTGCTGGAGTGCAAGGAAAAGCAATCTCCAAACAAACCATTTCAAAATGGATTGGACACTGCATCAGATTCTGTTACTCTTTCCATGGAAAAGGTGTGCCAGCCAATATTAGGCCACACTCCACCAGAGCTATAGCCACATCCACAGCCTTTCTAAGAGGAGTGGCTACAAAGGACATTCTAGAGGCTGCTACATGGAGCAACGTGCATACATTTACCAAACACTACAACCTGCCTTTATACTCCAGATCCCGAGCAGGCTTTGCTTTGGCAGTCCTGCAGGGCATTTTAGCTACACTATCCCTTTCTTAGATCCTACCACCCCCAGCTTGGCTGTGGTATTCAACCCATATGTCAGGACTGCAGTTGCATTCTTGAAGGACATAGTACAGTTTTGTACCTACCATAAATGTAGATGTCCGATAGATATGCAACTGCAGTCAGGTTTACCCTCCCTCCTACCCCTCTACAATTTTCCTTTTGGATCCATTCCCCCTTTCCTCTATTAGCTGGGGATATCTGTTATGGTGCATCTGTTTATTACTGTTGTGCATGTCTGGAATTTTTTTTTATCCATTCACCAAATTTAGCCTTCCTTGGAGGGCACCTGGCATCTGGGGCAAGAAACACTGAAGAAGATGGCGTCGGCGGATGCCTTTATACCCCAGCCGCTCTGACGTCGGGGAGGAGGCGACATCAGCCGACGCCAGACCCAGACTTTGGAATCCGGCCGACCGAAGGGCTGCCTGAGGCAGGGCAACCCATATATCAGGACTGCAGTTGCATATCTATCAGACATCTACATTTATGGTAGGTACAAAACTGTACTTTTCAAGCTGGTTTTCATAAGGCCTTGAAAATGAAGAGTTTCAGTTGCAGTTCATACAAAAATGCTCGCAAGTGAATCCAAGCCACCTCCACACCACACATCAATCCCTCAAACCCCTCCAAGCCACAAAAAAATATCTCAAAGTATCCCAACCACTAAAAACCCATTGCACTCATAGAAATAGCATTTAATGATTCAGCAGACGATTTGTATGAGATGTTTAAGCTGAAGCAGACAGTCATTTTTTAAAGGCAGCATAGCATATAAACTTGCATTAAAAGAATGACATTTGTGTGATCCAGATTTAACTTGTAAAAGTGTGAATGTTACTCTAATTATTTGATATTATTCCAATAGTAAGTTTTGTATTTGTAAAAAGTTATATTTTTTATACTTTAATAACATAGCATGTCTTTCCTGTGTGCTGTTGCATGTCAAGTATATTATCAGTAGCACACTACTGGACCATTTTAAGAAGCCAGACTGTAACTTAAACATGCCTCTTTAGTGTCATTTGTTGCATCCTATGTTGTATTTAATAGTACATTACTCCACTATGCCAAGACGTCAAAGTGTGCCACCTAACATAAGTTTTGTCATAAAAATTAACTTTTAATAAAATGAGTAGTTTATTTTTTTAAACTCTAAATGAAAGTAAGTGGCATTAGTTACGTATATAGCTAAAAGAATCAAGCTCTAACATTTTAAAAATGGAACTGGTAACCATTTGAAGTAGGGAAGGAAAATAAATGATTTACCTTGTAAAAAGTAATGTTCAGCACATATTAATAAGTATTCAAGCACCACTTTAATAAGAATTCATAGCCATGAAATGTACTGATTCTCATTTGAGAAATCTTTCTTGGTTACTTGTGCAAATAATACTAAAATTGAGTAGTACCACAGACTAAATTACTGGGCATTGTAATATATGACTGTCTTAATTTTTATCAACATATTCTTCAGTTAAAAAGACCCACCAGAAACTTGTCTCCCTTTACAGGGCATGACTGTACCTTAAAGACCCAGCAAGAAAAATTCTAGCTTTATCCTATTTGCTTTCACCCTCTTGTATGCCTCCCTTGTCCGTACAAACCTAAGCTCTTCACTAAAATCCATACTAGCCTCCTGTTGCAACAAAGTAGACAAATTGGCTACCAACACTGTACACGGAGTTCACCACTGCCAGGCCTTAAAACAGGTAAACTGGCTAGAGCTAAACTACTACACAATGTATTCTCACTCTCAGAGCTAGCTATGGCATACAGACTGATGCATTATCCTAAAAAATGCCCTGCATTAAAAAAAATCTTGTTACCCTACACCTCCACAAGGGACCACCCAGCTGACTATAAATTTCTGATAAGCATTACTAAAACAAATAATTAATTTGGGACTCACTATACTCCTGTTATATCTCCAAACTCTGGAATACCATCTTTACACAAGTAAAAATGATTAACAAATTCCCAGGCTGTAATGTCTGTCTTAAACAGTACCTTACCCAGTCCTGGTCATGCTCATGTTCCTCACCAGGTTGAGACCTATATTGAAAGCATAAACTTCTTACTGCTTATCATAAACTTTTGCCCTCCTGCTTGAATCACTACACCCCTAGCAGCTTTCCCTCCCACACTTGAATCAAAATAACCCTTTTCACCCCCCCCCTTAAAGAACACTTCTCTTGCTCTTTACTGCTCTACCTCTTATGGATCCCCAAGTTATAAACCTCCTAGATGCAACATTGTGGAATAGGCAGCCTAAACAGAATTAAGCTTGTACCTTGCTCTCTATTACAACTGTCCTTCTATACATCACTATTATCTCCTCTCACCTATATAATGTTATAACTAACTTCATTATGTCTCTTGAACTTTTTACAGACCTATGCAGTACTAAAATCTCCCTTCCTACATAATTTTATAACTTACTTCTTGAGGCATCTTGAACCCCTTGCAAGTCTTTCTAAATTTCTTTACTTTTTCCCTTCCATCCGTTTGCTTCCTGTGAAATTTTACAGCTTGAGCAATTTTATAGAGTTGTAATTGTTGATGGAAATACTTTTACTGTATATACCTGCCTTGCAATTTTTTTTTTTATGAGAAATGCAACTGTTCTGAGAACTGTCTGGCACTGACTTGTGAATATAAATGTACTGTGTTGGAGCTTTTCTATCCAGGCCTATGCTGAAAGTAGGCTCTGCCACGTTGGACTTTCTTGGTCAACAAAGATAGATAAATATGTTTCCTTCTGCCTTTGTTTAAAATTTTCACATCAAGGGTACCCCCGGTGGATTTCTACTATAGGGCCACACTTTCACAAGACAAGAGAGGAGCTCAATTGGGAGTCTAGAGAATACTCACAGGCCTAGCCCAGATGTAGATATTTCATGGGCCTGCATAAGCCTTGAGCAGTAGAAGTTTATATAGATGTCCTTCTTCCCTTGTTGCAGTATTCTTACTGTGGGATTTTCCACATCAGGTTACCCAAACGTCTGTTTTTATACAGAAGCTTAGGTCTGGTTGCTGTTGGTGCTTGGGACGTCACATGCTGACCCATAAACCAGGGGCCTTAAATGTGAGGTCTGCACGCATAGACTTCGGAACTTTTCTGCCGCAGTCAAATGTCAGATCGATCGCATCGCTCCTCTACTATCAAGATGTCTAAAGCTAAGTACCCCGTTGGGGAATTCTTAATTTTATTATTGCTCAAGCTTGGTTAGCTGTTTTGTTCTTAGCCGATGTCTGCTAAGAAGGATAGATGCCGATGCCAAATTCTGCATAAGGACACCCATGACTGTTGTGTATTCTGTTTAGGTCGGGAGCAGGACCATGCGCCATTTGCCAGTCCTTTGTCCCAAAAATGCTTAGAAGCCGTCTGGCCGCTCTGTCTATAGCTGGAAAACCAGAGACTTAAAAAGTTAGCACTTAGGATGGATCCCAATTCGGCCACCTAGGCGGAGCCACCATGAAAAAAGGCAAACTTTCACGGCCTACTACTGCTGCCCCTCCATCTTCGGACACCTCTCCAGCTGCCGATTTAGGGGTTAAGGGATGCCCACTAGAGCTATTTCTTTGGCTTCCCTTGAGGAAGCTGCTTCCGAAGTACCATCCAGCACGTCCGCGGAAGTTACTCAGATGTTGGTTTCTGCTGAGGCCGAGGGTGAGCCAGGCTCCACCGGATGCCCATTTGGGATGCTGGAATCTGAATCCTGTGTTAGCCCAGGCCCCTGTAACTAGGCCTTCTCCCGACCTTCCCCTTTGAAAAGAAAGCAAAAAAAAAAAAAAAAAAAACATCCTTCTTCCTCTTTGGAAGGAATTCCTGATTGACAATCATTTACTCAGTCCTTGATGCAGGCCTTCATGCCCCTTAGGCCCTCAGCCTCCTTACCCTCCACTACCCCAGTGCTTAGTCCTAGGCCTGCTACAGCTACCTCTTTGCTCCCTTTTACACTTCAGGAAGAAGAGAATGTTTTCTCCTCATAATCAGATGAGTTTATTACTTGCTCATCTCAAATAGCCTCTACTCTGGGATACTATTCCCCAGATGAGAAATCCATAGAAGTTGACTCTCCTCCGGAAGACCTCACTTTTGGAGAGACCATTACTAAAATGAAAGAATATTTCAAATGGGATGCTTCTCAAATTACGGAAACTAAAAAAAAATACTTTTGAGTTGCTGCAAGTTGAATCTGCCTCCCCATCTGCTATCCCCCAGTTATTCCTGCATACCTAGACGCATTTGTTTCTACAGCTAAAATTCCAGAGACTCAACCTCCTGCTCCTAAGAGACCAGCTAGTTTATATATAAAGTGCCTGATGACTACAAATTTCTGGTGAAGTCCCCCTTGGCAGACCCTGCAGTCATAGCTGTGGCCCCTGACAAGCAGTTAAGACTGATCCTATCCTCGTCTCTTCTGCCTACTGACAAGGATAGCAGGAACATGGACAGGCTATGGTAAAAAGGTTTATACTTCTAACACCCTAGCCTTCAGAGCCATTAATTATGAATCCCATATGATTACGCATGCCCTGGACTTGGTATCCCAAGCATCTACACTTTTATCCTCCATGCCTGACTCTGCCATCAGGACATAAGTAGCATCAAAACTAACCCTGGCATCCCAAGTAGTTACACATTTATTAGATGCAGTTATGATGCAGCAGAGGCCTCTGCGAGATTTGCTGCATATGCATCTGTGCTTCACAGATATGCATGGCTCCGGCTGCAGCCATTGCCTGAAGATTTTAAATCTAAAATTCTAGATGCTCCACTAGATAACCTGCTTGGCAGACCGTCTGCTGAACTGTTTAAGAGCCCTTCAGGAGAAGAGCAAGGAGTTGCAAGACATTAAACACCTCCTAGTGTCTCCTATTCTAAAATACTACAGAAATTATCCAGCTAAGACTACCTATGTCCGCAGAACCCCTTCCACTGTTGCTCCTCCATCCAGGCATGGGAAAGGTAACAGGAGCCAAACCTCTTCCAGGCCTGTTACTTCTCAGTCTAACCACAGACAGCCCTTTCAGAATAGAGTTGGTACTAACGATGCATGACTGCCTTGCCCATCTCTCCCTGTCAGCCCGTCTCCCACACTGCCTGCCCCTCTGGAGAACATGGGGACTCTATGCTCCACACCAGAAGTATATCCCTCATTGGTAAGATCAGACCATAAATTAATTTCAGTGGATGTCCACATCCCGACCCCACCCCCAGCCCAGAAAACCACAGTGAAAAACTTCTCAAAAGCGAACTTCTCACTTCTCAAAACCGAAGTGGAATCCTTCAAGGCCCCAGGGCCAGTGGAAACTACAGCCCAAACTGCAGAATCCTATATAAATGCATTCTACGGACATCTCCAGGAATGCATGGATCATGCTATCCCAAACAAAACCAAGACCCAATCATCCAAAGGCAGTCGTCCAGTCTGGTGGACCCCTGCCATAAACTGTACAACAGAAGGAGGAAGCTACTACATGATAGAGCAAAATCCCTAATAGGGAAGGCATCTCTGATCAGTACTAGCAAAAAATTACAATCCCTCATAAAATCCTCCAAGGCCAGCTTCGAGAGAAAAATTGCACAGGACACCAAAGACAATCATAAGGCTTTTTTCAGTTATGTTAGAAAGCTGGGATGCTACTCCCAGACTTGTTCTGAGTTGATTCTAAATGACAAAAAATACACTGAACCCACAGACATCGCCAATATCCTGGCAGACAGGTTCAGTGCAAACTTCTCCACCCCCCCCCCCCCCCCAAAAGAGCAAGTATCTATCCCGGCAGAGGGCTGCCTCCCCAACATCTCAGATGCTCAGGTGAAGGCGACCCTCTCCAAAGCAAAAAACACTGCTTCCATGGGACCAGATGGCATCCCAGGTTGTGTCCTACATGAACTACAAGAGGAACTAATGCCCCAAATAAAACAGCTATACAATCTCAGCCTCACTACAGGATATGTGCCCACAGAATGGCGTACAGCAACAGTGGTCCCACTCCACAAAGGTGGAGCCTCTACGGACCCTGGAAACTATCGCCCCATAAGCCTGACTAGCTTAGTCTGCAAGGCTATGGAGAGGATCATCATGGAGCTCATAAACAAAGACCTTGGGGACCTACAGACACTAGATCCTACCCAGTTCGGCTTTGTCAAGGGCAGATCCTGCCTTTTGAACCTGGTTGACTTCTTTGAAACAGTCACCAAAGCCATAGATGAAGGGAAGGTAGTCCACACAGCCTATCTGGACCTTGCAAAGGCATTTGACACAATACCACACTCGGGCATCATAGATAAGCTATCAAGCTTAAATATAAACCCCTATGTCACAAGATGGGTCGCAAACTGGCTCAAAGACAGAACCCACAGAGTGAGAGTTGCTGGAGCCATGTCAGACTCAAACCTGGTCACAAGTGGCATCCCACAGGGTTCTGTCCTGGGACCACTCTCGTGCGGTATATACTTTTCCGAGGTACAGGCAACGTGGAGGACTATGGCTCACCAAGTTCGCAGACGACTGCAAACTGGGCGCCATAATCAACTCTCCAGCTGACACAAACATCCTTCAAAAAGGTCTCTCAGAGACAGGTAACTGGTGCCAGCGCCATGGTTTAAAGCTAAATGCCAAAAAATGTATAGTCATACCCTTTGGCAAAAACAATGTGCCCACAAATTACCACATAGGCGAAAACCCATTAAGTACAGAGAAAGTTATTAGGGACCTGGGGACCCAAGTTGATAGCAATCTCTCCTTTGAAAACCACATTGCCAAAGTGGTTAGAAAGACCTTCTACATAGCCCACCTCATCACGAAGGGTTTCACATCTAGATCGAGAGGTAATCGTGCCCCTTTATTCATCCCTCATCAGGCCCATCATAGAATACAATGCCCCTTTTGGGATGTACCTTACCCGACACCTGCAGCAATTAGAAAGACCCCAACAGTATCTCACCAAGAGGATCAAGGGTCTCAAACAGATGCCATATGCTGCTCAGTTAAAAAAACTTCAGCTCTACTCAGTTGCATACCGCTTACTTCAAGGCGATCTATGCCTGACATACAAAGCTATGTCAAATCCAGAATTAATGGACATGCTCCACCTCAGTAAATCTAAATCCCTTAGAGCCACACGCTTGAGGGAGGACTTGAACCTCAGCACAGAAATAAATAGAACTTGCTGGAGGGACAGGTTCATAACCCAGAGGCTCCCTTCGCTCTGGAATAGAATTCCAGTTCATGTGAGGCAGAGCACCTCACTGAATCTCTTCAAGAAGAATCTCGATAAGTGGATGGGGGATCGTAGGTTTGTCCCAGGGATTACTCCCGTGTCACTGTTAGACAGAGGCACAGTAAACTAAACCTTAAAAAGGGCACAGTATACTCAAATCAAGGGGTGGCATAAGCCATACAGAATCGGGCTAGGCTTATAATTGCCCCAGGGCAGATAGCCTAGTATGAACCTACGAACCTAAATGTCACCTCAGACCACTGGATCCTGGCAGTAGTAGAAAGGGGATATTTTCTGCCTTGAAAAGAAAAGCCCACACCACGGGACATCCCTTTTCCCCCTAAAAATCCAACTACACCTTATCCCTCACATTATACAGGGTCTACTGGCTCATGGAACAATAGAACCTGTCCCCTCAGGAAAAGGTTTCTACTCAAGACTATTCCTGTTACCAAAAAAAGGATGGACCATGGAGGTTAATCCTGGACTTCAGAATGCTATCCCTTCAGACCCTCCTTCCATTATTGCCACCCTAAGCGTTCATGCCCACTCTAGACCTAAAGAAGGCCTACCTCCATATCCCTATACAGCCCACTCACAGAAAGTACGTATATTTTGCTGGACCCTGTTCTTATTTTCAATTTACTGCATTCCCCCTTTGGTTTGTCCACTGCACCCAGGGTCTTCACAAAGTGCCTAGCTCCCACCATAGCCTACTGCAGGACCAAGGGCATTCAGATCTATCCCTACACAGAAGACATACTCATTCTGGCAGAGAAAGAAAGCACCCTAAAAAGCCATCTGGAGTTTTCCATATCTCTGCAAGAGTTGGGATTCACCCTCAACCTCCCCAAATCTTCCCTTGCACCAGAGCAGGACAAAATCTTCCTGGGGTGCAGGATCCGAACAGACCTGATGAAAGGCATTCCTCCCTCCAGACAAGGTGCTTTCTCTAACGGACCACTTCAAGGATCTTCTCCAGACCCACCATTTGTCAGCAAGACGGTTCATGCAACTTCTGGTTCTTATGGCAGCCACTATTCCCATGCTTCTACTAGCCAGGATGCACATGATGAAGCTACAATGGTATTTAAAGAACGTATGGTCGCAACACAGCCACCTCCTCCCCTTCCTAACCTGCCTCAAGTCAAAACTGCAGTGGTGGATTCAACAGGTTCAAATGAACCAGGCCTTCCTCTACTACCCACCTACACAGATGCCTCAGATCTGGGCTGAGGGGCTACCATGAAGGGCCTCAAGGTGCAAGGATGCTGGCAGGCAGACTACCTTAAAAGCTACATCAGCGTAAGGGAGATGACTGCAGTTCACCTCGTTTTGAAAGCCTTCCTCCCCTTCTGCAGCTAGGTCCCTTTCAAATCTTCACAGACAACACCACGGTCATGTAGTACATCAATAAACGGGGGGGGGGGCAAGTCTTACTTCCTCTGCAGGCTAGCAGTGCAGATTTGGGACCTAGCCTCACAAAACTTATCTCTGCAGGCACAACGCAACCTTCACTCCCTCTGAGAATAGTCCAGTACAACAACTAAGATCCAAGTGGAAATATATTCAACTGCTTACTTCCATTGTAAAAGAGAACCACGTAGTAAAACAAATGTAGTTTATCCTAGCGCCTCGGTGTTACCACCTTCAAGGAATAAAAAGCTACAAAAACTGTATTTTATATTCTGTTACTAATTACATTCAATTAATCAAGTAAACAAAAATAAATTCCCATATTAAAGCAAACACTTCCAATTCAGTTCATTATTTAAATCCTTCGGTACCAGTGTCTTATATTGCAAAATATGAATTGGAATTGGAAGTGTTTAATGTGGGAATTTATATTTATTTAATTGATTAATTGAATGTAATTAGTAACTGAATATAAAAGATTTTTTGTAGCTTTTTATTCCTTGAAGGTGGCAAGACCAAGGCACTAGAATAAACTACATTTGTTGTACTATGTGGTTCTCTTTTACATTGGAAGTAAGCAGTTGAATACAATTCCACTTGGATCTTAGTTGTACTGGACTTCTCTGCAGGCAGTCTACATCCCATCCGAGCACAACCACCAAGCCGATGGTCTCATCAGATCATTCTCTCTGTATCACGAGTGGATGTTGCACAGAGAAGTTTTCTAGACATTGTCCACCAGTGGGGCACACCTCAGATAGACTTATTTGCCTCCCCCCAGAACAGACAACTGAGAAAATTCTGTACAAAGGACCACTCCCCTCTAGCCTGGAGTGGATGTTTTCACCATCTCATGGAAGGGACAATTTCTGTATGCCTTTCCTCTCATTCAAAAGGTTCTCCTGAAAATCAGGAAGGGCAATCTAAAAAAATCTTGCTGGTGGCTCCCTGTTGGCCAAGGCAGCTTTGTTTCCCCCTTCTACTGTCCCTTGCCAGGGACAATCACCACAAGTTACCCCACAAGCTGGACCTACTCGCACAGCAGAAGGGAACTCTCATCCACCATCATCTGGAGATGTTGTTTAACACTCTGGGTGATAAACTTTTAATACCCTTCAGACACCACTACTCTGAGGATGTGCTTTCTGTCCTGAGAGGCCAGGAAACCTAACACAAGGAGATCCTACATTCTAAAATGGAACGATTCTCCAAATGGTGTCTCCACAGGCTTAGAGATCCCTTTCTAGCAGATGTACCTCTTGTCCTAGCATATGTATGTGAGCTTAACAAGACAGGCCTTTTCATACTTCAGTGAAAGTGCACCTCTCTGCTATCTCTGCCTGCTTACCCTTCGACCCTCCTTTACTCTCCAGGCTAGATGTTAAATTGGTTTATTCTATTCATATGGTTAAAAGTTTATTCTAGTTCCTGAAGGGAGTCCTGCACATAAGACCACCTAGAAAGCCTATCCCACCACCTTGGGACCTAAACTTTATCCTGGAAAAACTCACACTGGCCCCATTTGAGCCAGCTAGTTCTTAACCTTTATTGAATTTACATTTATACAAAAGTAATCAAACTGTATTAACAAAATAGCATCAACAAACATACTTCACATATATTGCTGTCATATAACCTAAGCAACATTAGATAAATTATTCAATTCCTGGCCCCTTTTCTAAACAAGAAATGTCTTTATTAAACAATCACTTTTGACATAAAAGCAGTCAAACATTTATATAAATGAAAGCAAACCACACCGACACAATCCTAGTTGTATTTACATCACAAACCGTACTACCATATTCCCAGTTACAAACATTATACATCACTTATCTACCCAATCATTTTCAGTCACATATCGCATAGCTGCCAGTTCTACCTTCGTTTAAACCTCATTCCTCTCTTGTATATATTGTTCCCACAATTCCCATTTTTTGCTATGTATTTTGATTTTGCTCTTTTCTAAAGATCTCCGTCCCTGTTTTTATATCTTACTATATTCACTACTTCTAATGTAGCTGGTTTAGATTTTGATTTCCATTTTCTAGTTATTGCTTTTTTGGTAGCCACCATAATTTGACATAGCAAGGTCTTACCATGCCTAGGCAATTCCGATTCTGTATCATAGCTCAGAAAAGTCATGTCCCTCGTCACACCAGTCTGCCCATCCAGCACTTTTGACAGTGCATACTGCAGGGAGTCTTTAAAGTCAGTCAGTTCACTACACTTCTGGAAAATATGTTCCCAATTACCTCGTTCTTCCCTGTCACACCTCCAACATTTATTGTCTTCCTGAGGAAAAATTCTCTGGAGTTGTCTTGGGGTATAAAAATATCTATGTAAACATTTCCAAGCAAAAATCCTAATTCTAGATTTCGTTGCATATTTGGGAGACGCATATATTCTCCCATTGTTTTTGTGAATTGCTTATCCAATCTGTCCTCCCAATCCTTTCTAACCTTCTCTGATTGATTCTTATAGTCATTATACAATATTTTATGTGCTCTAGTAATTATTCCTTTAGTTTAACAACCCTTTGGCCCAGCTGTGATGTCCCTGGATTCCAGCAAGGGATGCTCTTCATCTCCATGCAGTAGTCCTAATATCCTCCTTGAGAAAGTAAGCTTATCAACCAGTTTAGGAGGTGAAAGGGATATATCTCTGCTAAACCTATATGTTAGAGTGGTAAACTGCATGTCTCCACAGACTCTTGGAGAGGGTGCATTCCAGGGCAGAGAAGGCATCAGTGATAAGGATCTGAGGTCAGCAGAGTTAAAACATCAACTGTCTATTAGTCAAGGTTACCAGGCACTCCATAAATGTGGTTATGTAGTGGGATGCTCTTTCAGGGCAGCAGTAACAGGGTCAGACAACTGAGCCCCACCACTAGACCATCAGAAGTTGGAGCTTATTAAGGCACTCCTTGATGAGGCTCTCCTCTTCAGTGCCTCTGACGAAGGATTCCTCAAAAGAATGGAGGAAAAAGATCAGAGTATGCAATCCAGTCCATTAACTTTTTCATTTGGTAATCCAAGTAAAGCAGAAACTTTTCAGCCAATTGATGGCCTGTATACCGAGAGCAAAAGAAAAATAACTCCAGTGAAGATCAGAAGGCCTAATTAAAGGGAAAATTCAAGCAAAACCAAAAGAAAAGGCTGAAGTCTGTAACTCATTCTATAACTGCCTCATGCTCTTAGTGTTTCACTGTTGCAGTCATCACCTGTAGGTTATCCTTGCTGTGGTAGCCCTCGGCTGGCCCGAATACCAGAGTAAATTTTTTTTGTCAGCTGCAGTCGCCTGTAGTCTGACATCAGGTCATCAGTGCTGTAAAGCAAGGCAGCTGACGTCATATCAGTCTTTCTTGCCGTGGAGCCTGTAGCAATAGCATTTCGTACGAGTGCCAGTCGGTCACTGCAAGAAGGTGAATTTCAGCTGAAAACATCTAAAGCCAAGTACCCCATTGGGATCCTTTTTTCTTGCACTAACCTATGTCCAAAGAAGTTAACAGTTGTCTCGCTTATGAAAAGCAGATCCCACACAGAGACTAACAATCTTACTGCGTCACTTATTTAGGCCCAGACCACGACGTCTTTCCATTGCCGGTTCTGTGCCCTCTTTAATCCGAGAACCATTCACCATAGAGCTCTTTTTATGGACAGTTATTTTCGTGTTCCGTCTTTGTTTTCCGATGTGGCGTCCATCAGCCAACAATCTGTGGACATTCTGAAAAAACGTAGAGCTAAAGATATAGACAGACCACACAAGGCTAAGCCTTCCAACGACACTACCGCTAAGCAGGTCATCAGTTCTCCGGAATTCAGTGAGGTGCTTTCGCAGCCTCTTATGCCCAATTAGTTATCTACTCAGGCCTCTACCTAGACCCTTTCCGAATCCGGTATGCCACAGAAATCTACGTCTTCCGAGCCTTTGACTGACTCTGCGTCAGTTGAGTCGGGAGCCACAGCGCTGGCACCGGCTTCTGAGTAGGCCTTTCGCACTACCGAATCTAGACAAAAAACAATGTCTTCTCATCTGACTACCGTTTCTCAGACAGACGGATTCTCTCAGGCTTAGAAGCCAGGCCACTCCTAGGAAATCTGCTTCTAGCCACCATCTTGCTACTACTGCACCACCCCAAGCACAAATGCTTAAAATGGCAAAGGATCTCATCTCCCGTATCCTATGTAGTCAGGCCACGCCTTCTAAAAGGAAAAGGCACCCTTCTCCAGAAATTGACAGATCAGGATTCTGAGGAATCTAACTATTCAGTTTTTGAAGAGGAACAGCATCCCTTAACTGCTTATGAGGATTCAGATGCAGAGGAATCCATCCTTTCTGCCTCCCCTCCAGAGGACCTTTCCTTTGGGATAACCCTTCACTCCCACAGGGAACATTTCCAATGGGAATCTCAGAACTTCCCACAGTCTCACAGACCTGTCCAACCTGCGGCCCTCTACCTCTAACTGCAACATCGATGTACGCATGCCCCAAAACACTTTTTTGTTTTGTGTTTTTCGCACCCTTGACCTGTAACACTTAACGTCGGTGTGTGCATGCGCCAAAGCACACTTCTAGTTTTGTTTTTGCGCCAAAAAAGGGTCAGTGTGTTTACACCATTATTTTGCACCAAAGAATCGGTGTGTGTTCTCACTGAAGAGGGACTCGTGTATGGATTTGCTGCCGTTGCCTTTGAAAGGGACAGCACTTACCTGTGTTAATAGGTAAGTACAGAGTGAGTGCATGCATGAAAGCAGAATGTTTGTGTGCGTGAAAGTAGAAGAGTGTGTGTGTATGTATGCATGACAGAGAGACACACATGCACAAAGAGGCTAACAATGATCAGTCTACCTACTGAACAGAAACAAGTTAGCTCACAAATATATCGTACATTAAAAGCACACTTTCACTAAATTGTGGCTTTCCTGACAGGGAGAGTGTTGTATTGAATATGAAATCGTACCTCTCAACTGTATGGATTTTCGAAGAATGTCTGGAGTTTTGCCTCATCTTCCAAGTTGTGTCTTTTGCTTAGGAAATAAAAGTAGTCATCCAAGGGAATGCAGTTCCAGGGAGTAAGAATGAGACAGCAGCCTAGGGTTAATGGGTCAGTAGTGGATTGACTGTGTGAGACTGTAGCATATAAAGTTGTATTGTTTTTCCTGACAAACAAAACGGCACCCAGTAGTGTTTTGTCATTGGTGGGTTCTAAGCAGTGGCAGATTGGGCAACAGTAAGCATAGCTTTGGTGGATCATCACTACTGGCAAATCAGGTGGGCACAATGTCATTGTTTAAATGTTGGGAGTTTTAGTGTGCATGTGTGTGCTTGAGTTGGGAGTGCTGCAACAGTAGATTATTATTAAAGACAAGAGACTTGCGGACTGTGGAGAACGTTTCTTTGTTTCAAAACCTGATACTTGGGTGCTAGGCATGCCAAAAGTAGATTTTGTAAGACATAGCTTCTTGCCATTTACAGTGGATGGATATCTACATTTATTGGACAGTGCTAGCAGTATTAGTGTGGGCCTGTGGGGTTCTGAATGATGCCAAGTCTGCCACTGCCAATGTCTTGTAAAGTGACCTGGAAATGGATATTGGGATGTTACTGAAAAAATACAGTAAGTGGGCTTAGAAGTATAGTTTAATTAAACAAAATGCATTTGCAATTTACAGGCCATAATTTTATTTATTTCTGATTGGTATATTGTATATCATTAGACTTAATTAGGGATAACTGTCATTCTGGGGAAATAAGCAGCCCTAGTTTCAGTGAAAGCTCTGTGGTTGTTTGCAGGTAGGAAGTTGCAGGATGTTGATGCAATGTGTTTTATTTATTATTTTTGATGCATTTGTCATTTCAAAGCATGGTTTTCTTTGTTGCAAAAGAAGGCAGGACAGAATGAGCCATATAATGCTTAACTGACAATGATGGGATAGAAAGATTATAAGTGATGTATAATGTTTGCAGCTACAGTTGTTTCATTGGTGTCTGTGATGCACAACTATTTTTGGGGCTTGTGTCCCACTTTTATTTTTCGCTTTGTCCAGATTTCTTGCTCTAAGTTTGAGAGGGTGTGGTTCCATACTAAATCAGAAGGTTGTATTTGCCTTGAAAGACTTTTCAGCATAATTATGAGAAACAGAGCCTTTTTAATATCACTGCTTATTTCCAATATAAACTGCCATGTAACCTTGCAAATAACTTTAAGCTACTTTAATTATTTTGGAATTGACAGTTATGCTTCACTAGTTCAGACGTAAGCATAGAGAGTTCTAATGTGACTGATTTCTTGCAGCAGTCTGTGGTTTACTTATCACAATATTTTTTCTGTGTTTCTGGGTGTGTAATCAATTTAACAGTTTTAAAGATGCTTTCCAAAAATAAACAAATACATAAATAAAAAAATAATCCTCTCTGCACTTTGAGCTATTGACAAAGTCTGGGAATTTGTTTTTTTTTCAAAAGCGAAGGTCAGCATTACAGCTTAGTAAACTGTCATTCTTTGAATAACTTTTGCAAAAATTAAAATGTCTGAATGTCAAATGGCTTTAGATTGGAGGCAGGGTTGCCAGATTTCATATCGGCATGGTAGGGACGACAAAAAAAAAAAAAAAAAAAAAGGCTGTGTATTGCGGAACAGAGTTCCACATTAAAGAACAGTAGATGTACACTAAACACGGAGCTTCTCGTGTTTAATGCAGAACATTGCAGTTCCGCATTCAACAGAAGAAGCTCCGTGTTTAGCGATTTTTGATTGGCCTGTATGCCAGGTATACTGGCCAATCAAAAAAAAAAAACAAAGCGGAGGCTGGCCTGGATTTAAACTGGCAGGGCGGGACTCTGGATCAGGCTGCTGATCTCGGGACAGTCCCGCCCAAATAGGGACGTCTGGCAACCCTGATTGGAGGGAAGTTACATGTTTACTCCAGTATGTAGTATGATCTTAGAGAGTTTCTGGTTTTCTTATTGATTTACTTTTTGCTGAGCAGTTGTTTGTTGATTTATTGATGGTGGGAAATTGCATGGATGAATCCATCTCTATTATGATTTTTTTTCAGATATTTTGACTTCCAGACAATTTCATTCAGTGAGTGTGTGTCATGTGATTACTGAGGTTGCCTATTTTACAAGTAGGGGTGGCTTCTGTGTGTGTGTGTATGTGTGTGTGTGTAAGAGAGAGAGATTTAATATGTGTATTGAATATATTTTTGCAAATGGAATTCTTAGTTAAATAGCCCCCTCTTCTTGGGCAAGTAGACTTGAGTAACCAATATTGGATCTTACCCATCCAGCTAGGAAAGGTTAGTATGTGGATTTTCCATTTGGCTTGATGAAGGCTATGCTACTTACTGAAGGAGTACATTTATGGCTGTCCATCCAGCCATCCAGTTGTCGTGTTGCTGAACTACATTGTTTTAATATGAGAGGAGCTTTTTACAAAAGTTGAAGGTTTTTGTGTCAAGAACCTGTGCGTACAAAGTTGCTTGTTTATGTTGTAGTGAAGGCTGTGGTCTTTGTAGTGAGCGTTTTAATTACAACCACTACTTCTGGGTAGAGAGGCAGTCTCTTAAGGCAGGATATTTCTTAGCCTGGAAAGCAAGCCAGTGATAATATGTACAGGGGCCAGTGAGAGACGGAGGAAAGCAAGAAGTTTTTTAGTCTGTTTGGATAACTAAGTGAACTTAATCCTTTGATCTTTTTTGTCAGAAATGGTTGTAGTGTTTCTTTTGGCAGAGTGTTTTGCTGAGGCACATGCCAAAAGAGGCATTGCACTCAATAATGGCTCTTGTAAAGGAAGAATACAGGGATGTTATGACTTCCTTGTCCCTGGATGAGAGATACCCTTACTAATGAAGTGGGCAATGTAAAAAAGCTTTCCATACAACGGAGACAACATGGTAGTCAAAAGTCAGGTTTCTGTCAACCTGGGTGCCCAGGCACCTCACAATTGATTGTATGCTTACAACATTGTTATTAATGTGAAAATTTGTGGGGACAGCACGCTCCTCAAAGTGGATGATGCATTTTTTGGCATTTAGCTTGAGGTCATGTTTCTGGCACCAGTTATTTCTTTGGGTGAGACCCTCTTGTAGCTTATTCAGAATTGTTTTAAGTCAGTAATGTGAATTCTTTACTTTATTGCAAATTTGTTGACTTATTTTTCTGGAGTATAGTATTGTAGGACAGCTAATGTTGACATTTTACGTAGTTGGACTGCTGGAGTGGTTTTCCAAGTGAGAACTGCTAGTGCTGTAGTGAATATCTATTTATTTATAAAAAAAAAAAAAAAAGATTAACTAAGATGCTAGAGTTAACTGTTAGATTAGAGAATTAGAATTAGAATGAGAATTATAATTTTAAGGCAAATATTAGGCATTTATTACATTTATTCATTGTTCAAATGCACCTACAGTACAGCCAGGAGGTCGACTTTGGTCTCCTGCGACAGCGAAAGAGTTAACTATATATTTTACATGCGGCCCCAAGACCATTTCTGTTCACTCAATGCAGCCCCAGCAAGCCAAAAGGTTGGACACCCCTGGTCTAAGAAAAGACAGAGTTTCTGGACCTCCCCCAGCACAGACCCCTGGCCATCCCCCCTATTTTAGAAGTGGTGGATGATGTTTTCCATGACTCCAGCTTAGCCTCTGACATCCTCCCTCCTGCTCCCAGTAAAACTGACAGGTATTACAGAGTACCGGATCCTCGCAAATACCTGTACAGAAATCCTGCTGCAGACCCGGAGGTCTACACAGGGACCTAAAGGAGCTAAGACTAGTTCTGCCAAGAATCTTCTTCCTTCTGACAAGGACTTTAGAGCACTGGACAGATGGGGTAAAAAAGTATACACCTCTACAATCTTAGCTATCAGAGCCCTCAGTTGTCAGTTCCATATGTTAAAATGTCAACAACACACTTTGGAACTATTAAAACAGAAGATTGCTATCTTTCCTGACTGTGCCAATTCAAAAGAATTAGCAGATTTTCTGCACTCTGCTGTCAAGTAGCCAGACACTCATTACAATGTGGATATGACACCGTAGAAGCCTCTAGCAGGGCAGCAGTGACTGCATCTGTTATTAGGAGACATGCATGTCTGAAGGAACAACCTCTCCCTGATCATGTCAAGTCCAAACTTATTGATCCAGCCCTAGATAAGGAGTGCTTGTTTGTGGAAAAAGCAGAAGAGGTGCTTAAAAAGATGGAATACAAAGCAAAATTTATGCAAACAGTAAAATATTTCTTTCAGGTTCAACTCCCCAGGTTCAGCAGGAACTTACCCTCTAAGCACTGGGCCTTCCCTGCACCTAGCAGACAGGGCCATGGTAAGCCCCGCAGGGACAGACCATCCAATCCAGGCCCCAATCCCAGGGCCAGCAGAGAAGCAAACAGTGGACCACTTCCATCACTTAGGCAGGGAGTTCTAAGCCAACCTTCTATGACAAACACGACTCCCCCTTACCCCCTGCCCTCCCTTCACTCATCAAAAACTAGGAGGGGAAGGCTGTTCGTCTTCAAAGACAATTGGCTTTCTGTAACGAAGAACCAATGGGTCTAAAAGATCATTTTTCAGGGATACAAATTCTCTTTCAGCGAACTCCCAGTTCCAAGAGGGTACCCAGACTTACTTCCAAATCAGTGGGCAGAGACATTGAAACAGGTCCAAACTCTCATATCCCAGGGGGCAGTAGAACCTGTCCCCTCAGATCAAACAGGTAAAGGCTTTTATTCCAGACTATTCCTTGATGTTCATCATGCATACAGCTGCAGTAATCACAGTCTTTTTTTGCCGCGCGGTGCCCGAAGCAGAAGCAGTTCGCAAGTGCCGGTCGGCCAGCTCCTGAATTTACGAAAAATTGGAAACCGAAGTCTTCATTAAAGCTAAGTACCCGTTGAAACTTTTCTTGCCTCAGACCGATGTCAGAAAAGTTAACAATTGTATTTCTTGTGGAAGCAAATACCGCATAAGGATTTCCATTCCTCTGCATCTTGTTTAGGCCCAGACCACGACGCCTCGGCTGTCGCTGCGCTACTTTCAATAAACGCACTATTAAGCGTCGGGCGGAGTTCGCCCAACACTTTTTTGGTAAAGCCTTTGATTATAAAATGTCATCAGAGACTCCGACTACCGTTTTGTCCAAAAAACGCAAGGACAAAGACCAACACGCGAGGTCCTCGGTCCCCACCGACACCACGCCAAAACCGGCTACACGTGGTCCGGTTCTCAGCGAGAAGCCTATGTAGTCCCTGACTACCGACGACACTTCTTTGGCAGTGTCTTCTGTAACCGAGACCGCAGGTACCTCAGCCCATACCCAGACTACAACCACCGAAGCCACTGTGAGCGTTGAGCCTCCTAATGTGGACAGGTCCACTTCCACCCATGGTGTCTTTAGACCCTCATCTTCCTTTTCCATTAAGGCCTTTACTAAGTCCAAATCAGCCAGGCATCCCAAGAGGCCTGTTGCACAGGGCCCATCTCCAGGCCCCATGCCTAAAAAGCAGATGCTTAAAATGGCTGAGGATTTAATTACTCTCATCAGGGGTTCCCAACTTCCATTGGGAAGGCCAAGACTTTTCTGATTCCAAGAAAAGACTTAGGGAATTTCTTTTGTTACCTCAACACAGACCTCTGGCGATACCTCCTGTCTTGGACATACTCCAGCACCAAGAGGTGGCGAAGACAGTGCACAACAATACAGGAAACAAACCCAATGGCTTCCTCCTTTCCATGCCAAGCAAGTCTCAGCTGGCAGCACCCTTATGCCTCCTTGAGGTCCAATGTTACCAGCCAAAACTCCTTGCCCAGCATGGGAAGAAGCTGCTGTAATGTGAGCATCTTGAATTTTGGTACGAGTAAGAATGTGTTTAGGATGGATAAGTCCAAAATGGGTCTCCAGTCGGTTCCTTTCCTTGGTACCAGAAATAGTCTGGAATAAAAACCTTGACCTTGTTCGTGAGTAGGTACCTTTTGAATAGCTTTCATGTCTATGAGCTTTGACATTTGTAGTTGTGCCTCTGCCCTTTGATTGTGTGGCAGGTTTGGCATGCCTCTCATTTTTGGAAGAGTGTGAAAATGAAATCTGTAGCCTCTGCTTATAAGGTCCAGGATCCATTTGTCTGTTGTGACAGTAAGCCAATTTCTTGTAAATAATGCCAGCTTTCCTCCCAAGGGTGCTGCCAGCTGAGACTTGCTTGGCATGGAAAGGAGGAAGTCATTGGGTTTGTTTCCTGTATTGTTGTGCACTGTCTTCACCACCTCTTGGTGCTGGAGTTTGCCTTTGCCTGCCTCTATATGATCCTTGTGAATGTCCTTCAAGGACGCATCTGCAGTCATAACATATGGGTTGTCCTGCCTCAGGCAGCCCTTCGGTCGGCCAGATTCCAAAGTCTGGGTCTGGCCTCGGCTGATGTCGCACTTTCCCCGATGTCAGAGCGTCTGGGGTATAAAAGCATCAGCCGACGCCATCTTCCTCAGTCTTTCTTGCCGCGTGGTGCCCGAAGCAGAAGCAGTTCGCAAGTGCCGGTCGGCCAGCTCCTTTGATTCAGCTACCGAAGACTTCGAAAAAGCTAAGTACCCCGTTGGGGACTCTTTCTTGCCTCAGCCGATGTCAGATAAAGTAAATAATTGTTTAACTTGTGGGAAACAAATACCTCATAATGATTTCCACTCTTACTGTCTCCCTTGCTTAGGCCCAGAACACGACGTCTCAGCCTGCTCTGCCTGTGCTTCCTTCAACCGACGAACGCTTACGCGTCGGTCGGAGTTTGCAGAGGAATATTTTGGGGATAACTTTGCATATATAATGCCGTCGGAGACTCCGACTTCACATGTAGTTAAAAAATGGAAGGACAAGGACCGACCCTCGCGGCCCGCGGTTTCGGCTGAAACCGAGTCCTCGGTGCTTCCTGTTGCCGAAACCTTTCAACCGACTTCCTCGGCCTCAGAGGCTCCGGCCGAGCTACCTACGGAAATCGGTGTCCAGGACATGTCCGACACCATTCCTTTAGACAAGTCCACCCCTGCATGTGGTGCAGCCAGACCCCCTGCATCCATGTCCATTAAGGCCTTCTCTAGGGCTAAAGCTGCCAAACTTGCCAAAGCTTTGCCTCCCAAGTCTACCTCTCAGAGGCCTTCTACCAGCACTCAAATTCTCAGCCTAGCAGAGGGCCTTATCTCTTTAATTAGAGGTTCTCAACCTCACCCGGACAGGGGCTCTCTTCCACCTCCAGACAAAAGGCCCAGGGTTGAGCCCTGTGACCCCCACTCTTCAGATGAGTCTACGGATGAATCTGTGTTGTCAGAGCACCAGCAGGAGGCTTATTCGGCCTACGAGGATTCTGATGCTGAAGAATCCATTCCTTCGGCCTCCCCTCCTGAAGAGTTTTCTTTTGGTGAGACACTGCATTCTATGAGAGAGCATTTCCAATGGCAGGGCCAGGAATTTTCTGATTCCAGAAAAAGATTAAGGACCTTTTTACATTTACCTCAGCATAGGCCTTTGGCTATACCTCCTGTTTTGAATGTTATTGATGTGTACTCGGATGCTAGTACATCCCCTGATTCTCTCCCTCAGGCTCCTGCCAAACCTGATAGGTACTACAGGGTGCCAGACTCTCATTTTCACCTATACAAGGCCCACACTGCAGATCCAGAAACCATTTCACAGGGCCCTAAAGGGGTTGCAGCTGCCACTGCTAAAAATCCTTTACCTTCTGAAAGGGAATCTAGAGCTTTAGAGCGATGGGGAAAGAAAGTTTATACTTCTGCAACTCTTTCTATGAGGGCATTAAATTGTCAATTCCATATGATTCAGTACCAAGAGTATTTGTTAGATGAATTGTATAAGAAACTTTCCTCCTCTGAGCCCCTTGACCGTAAATCTCTTCAGGATCTGGTACATAACTCACAGCAGGTTAGCAACCATTTTCTGCAATGTGGCTATGATGTACTGGAAGCTTCATGTAGGTCAGCAATGACAGGGGCAGTTATACGAAGGCATGCCTGGTTGAAGGAACAATCTCTACCGGACCATGTTAAAGCTAAGCTCCTGGATGCTCCAATGGAAAAACAAAAATTATTTGGTTCCATGGCCCAGGAGGTCTTAAAGAAGTTTGAAGAAAAGGCAAAATCTGTGCAAACAGTCAAGGACTTTCTGCAGGTACAACCACAGAGATTTAGCAGAAATTGGCCTACTAAGAATTGGTCCTTTCCAGACTCAGACAGATCACAGAGAGGCAGGAACAGGCGTACCAGAGGTAGGGGGCAAGCTAGGGGCCACTACGGAGGCCGTCAGTGGCAGCCACCCAACCAGAGAGGTAGTGCAGGAACAGCAGCAACAACTGCTACACCAGGACAAACACAATGACTTAATTTTGACTCCGCCATCCAGGACTCAATTAGAAGCACCATTGGGCGGAAAGCTTTCTTTATTTTCAGAAAATTGGCATTACATTACAAGGGACTCATGGACACTGCAAATAATAGGGATACAGGTTCCATTTCCACACATTGCCAAAAAGAAAAGGAATGCCAGACCTGCCACCAAATCAGAGGGCGGAGGCCTTGAAGCAAATCACCAAATTACTACAAATGAAAGCCATAGAGAAGGTTCCCCCCTCAGAACAAGGCCAAGGTTTTTATTCAAGGCTATTCCTTGTCCCAAGGAAAGAAAATCAATGGAGGCATATTCTCGATCTGTCCGCACTGAACACTTACCTCATTGTGCCGAAATTCAAGATGCTGACCCTACAGCAGCTTCTTCCCATGCTGGGCAAGGAGTCTTGGCTGGTGACTCTAGATCTCAAGGAGGCATACCTGCATGTCCCCATTCAACAAAGTTGCAGAAGACACCTCAGATTTCTTGCAGGATCAGAGCATTATCAATTCTCAGCATTGCCCTTTGGCTTATGTACTGTGCCCAGAGTATTCACGAAATGCCTGGCATCAGTAATTGCACACTGCAGACTTCAGGGGATTCAAATCTACCCATATCTGGACGACTGCCTGATACAAGCGGACAGCAAGACAAAATTGTTAAAGGACTTGGACTATGCCATCCAGCTACTACAGGCCTTGGGATACACAGTCAACATCCAAAAATCAAGACTTGTGCCATCCCAAAGGATAACCTTTTGGGTGCAGATCTGGATACAACCACCCAAATAGCCTTTCTCACAGAAGAAAAACAGAAACAACTTCCAGATTACTTCAAGAATCTGAAAAGACAAACTCAGCTAACTGCAAGGAAAATCCTGCAGGCCCTGGGTTTCATGGCATCCTGCATAATACTAATTCCACAAGCCAGGCTACATATGAGAAGATTGCAATGGTACCTAAGGAGTGTATGGACTCAGCACAGTCACAGCTTAGAAACTCTGATTCCAATCAAACCTTGCCTTCAAAAGGAATTCCTGTGGTGGACTCTAGCCTGCCAGACCAACAGAGGGTTGTCTTTCTTCAAACCAAAAGCAAACCAAACCATCACCACGGACGCTTCAGACCGAGGTTGGGGAGCACACATGGAGGACAAATGTATCCAAGGGCTATGGTTTCAAGGGCAGCTGCAAATGCACATAAACCAAAAGGAAATGCTGGCAGTGATGCATGCAATTGAGGCTTTCAAACCTTTCCTTCAACAAGGACACCTGCTAATAAGGACAGACAACACCACAGTTATGTGGTACATAAACAAGCAAGTAGGCACGCACTCCTACCCTCTATGCAGACTGGCTATGAATCTATGGGATCTTTGTTTGAAACTCAATATACAACTACAGGCCCAGTTCGTGCCAGGGAAAGACAATACTCTGCCGGACAGCTTAAGCAGAACTACCATGGATGCACACGAATGGATGCTGCACCCAGACATCTTCTTACTCATAACACAGACATGGGGAAGGCCCGAGATAGATCTGTTTGCCGCACCCCACAATCATCAACTGAAAATTTTTTGCACAAGGACATACCATCCACAAGCATGGAAGGTGGACTCTCTCTCTTTCAGCTGGAAAGGCCGAAAAGTCTATGCTTTCCCACCAATCCCATTAATGTCCAAGGTTTTGCTGAAGATCAGGGCAGAACAGCCAAAAGTGATTCTGATAGCTCCAGACTGGCCAAGGCAGCATTGGTACCCACTGTTGAAGAGCTTATCACAGACGAAACCGTGGCCTCTCCCATTATGGCCTCTTCTTCTGACGCAGAACAATTACAAGATCCTGCATCCCAACCTAAAGACCTTGCAGCTAACTGCCTGGAGAATACCATGACTCCTACCCAGGACAGCTTATCCCAGAGGGTAAAGGACATTATTATGGAAGCTCGCCGCCCTTCCACAAGGAAGGCATACTCAGCAAAATGGAAAAGATTTCTCATTTGGAACACAACAAAAGGCCTTGATGTGACAGTGATGAACATTTCACATATACTGGAATACTTAGCAAAATTGTTCCACAATGGCCTGTCTTATTCTTCCATTAAAATACATGCCTCAGCAATTTCAGCAGATTACAATGTAAATCCTCCTGTCTTCTTGCATCCTCTCTTAAGACATTTTCTCAGAGGAATCAAAAACATCAATCCTCCAAGGAGACCACCTTTACCTACTTGGGACCTTAACTTTGTGCTGGAAAAACTAACACTTCCTCCATTTGAACCAGCAGCATCTGCAGATCCACAGTTTCTTTCCTGGAAAACTGCATTCCTTCTGGCCATAACTTCAGCAAGAAGAGTATCTGAGTTACAAGCTTTAATGGCAGTCCAGCCATTTCTTATTTTTCATCAGGACAGAGTTTCATTAAGAACCAACCCAACTTTTATGCCAGAAGTGGTATCTAGAGTATCCTTGAACCAAGCAATTCATTTGCCTACATTCTTCCCAAATCCACAAAATAAAGGGGAGAAACTTCTACACACTCTGGATATCCACAGACAATTACGCTACTATTTGGACAGAACTAAAAGTTACAGAAAGACTGACCAACTGTTTGTAGCATATGCTGCTGGGACACAAGGAAAAGCAATTTCCAAACAGACAATCTCAAAATGGATAGGAAATTGCTTTTGCTACTCCTTTCATGGAAAGACTGTTCCTGTGAATATTAGGCCTCATTCCACTAGTGCCACAGACACCACTACAGCCTTCCTTAGAGGGGTGGCTACCAAGGACATTTTAGAAGCTGCTACATGGAGCTCCATGCATACTTTTGTCAAGCATTACAATTTACCCTTATACTCCAGATCCAGAGCAGGTTTTGCTACAGCAGTCCTGCAGGGTCTCTTTACACCATCATTTTCTTAGTACCTCCACCCCCAGATTGGCTATGGTATTCTACCCATATGTTATGACTGCAGATGCATCCTTGAAGGACATAGTACAGTTTTGTACCTACCATAAATGTAGATGTCCGATGGGTATGCATCTGCAGTCAGGTTTACCCTTCCTCCTTTCCCCTCTGTGGTATTCCTAGGGTGCTTACCCCTTCATTAGCTAACTGGGGAATCTGTTGTGGTGTATTTGTTTGTGTATATATACATATATATATATATATATATATATATATATATATATATATATATATATATATATATATATATATATATATATATATATATATATATATATATGTATATATTTTTGCATTATGTTTGCAATTTTTTGGCATTTCTTCCAAATTTAGCCTTCATAGAGGGCACCTGGCATCTGGGGGAAGAAAAACTGAGGAAAATGGCGTCGGCTGATGCTTTTATACCCCAGACGCTCTGACGTCGGGGAAAGTGCAACATCAGCCGAGGCCAGACCCAGACTTTGGAATCCGGCCGACCGAAGGGCTGCCTGAGGCAGGACAACCCATGTTATGACTGCAGCTGCATACCTATCGGACATCTACATTTATGGTAGGTACAAAACTGTACTTTGTCCTCTGCCCCTTGTGCGCCTGTATCTACCTCTTTGGGGCTTGTCCGTGGCTGGAAAGGACCAGTTTTTAGAAGGCCAATTTCTGCTAAAACGTGGTGGTTGAACCTGTAGAAAAGCTTTGACAGTTTACATAGGTTTGGCTTTTTCTTCTATTTTCCGTAGTATCTCCTCAGCATTAGAACCAAATAGCACATCCTTTTGTAAAGGAGCATCTAGTAGTTTAGCTTTCACATGATCAGGCAAGATTTGTTCCCTAAGCCATGCATGTCTACGAATGACTGATCCTGTAACAGCAGCTCTACTTGAGGCCTCTAGGGCATCATAGCCACATTGTAAGGTGTGTTTACCCACTTGTTCTGCACTATGCATCATATCCTGCAACTCCTTCAAATCTGGTTGTTCAGGTTGAGACATTTTATTTCTTAATTGTGATAGAAACTGCTGATATTTAAGCATATGACACTGACAATTTAAGGTCCTCCTGGCAAGGGTGGCCGAGGTATATACCTTTTTTCCCCAACTTTCTAAGGATCTTGACTCTCTTTCGGAAGGTAGTGGATTCTTAGCAGTAGAGGCCTTCATTCCCTTGGGGCCTTGAGAAATGGTTTCAGGGTCAGCATTATGGCTTTTGTAAAGAAATTGGTGAGAGTTAGGAACTCTGCAGTACCTATCAGGCTTGACTGGGGCAGGAGGCAGGGAATCCGGATTAAGGCAAGCCTCCGAATAAACATCATCAAGTATGTCCAAGACAGGAGGTATCGCCAGAGGTCTGTGTTGAGGTAACAAAAGAAATTCCCTAAGTCTTTTCTTGGAATCAGAAAAGTCTTGGCCTTCCCAATGGAAGTGTTCCCTCAAGGTGTGCAAGGTTTCCCCAAAAGAAAAATCCTCAGGAGGAGATACAGAAGGAATGGACTGCTCTGCATCAGAATCTTCAAAAGGGGAGTAAGAGTGTTCCTCTACATCAGAATGTTCTGAAAAAATGGAGCCCTGATCAGAAGAGGGAGAATCTTCCTCCACTCTGGGTCTCTTGTCTGGAGGGGGTTGGGAACCCCTGATAAGAGTAATTAAATCCTCAGCCATTTTAAGCATCTGCTTTTTAGGCATGGGGCCTGGAGATGGGCCCTGTGCAACAGGCCTCTTGGGATGCCTGGCTGATTTGGACTTAGTAAAGGCCTTAATGGAAAAGTAAGATGAGGGTCTAAAGACACCATGACCTGTCCACATTAGGAGGCTCAACGCTCACAGTGGCTTCAGTGGTTGTAGTCTGGGTATGGGCTGAGGTACCTGTGGTCTTGGTTACAGAAGACACCGCCAAAGAAGTGTCGTCGGTAGTCAGGGACTGCATAGGCGTCTCGCTGAGAACCGGACCACGTGTAGCCGGTTTTGGCGTGGTGTCGGTGGAGACCGCGGACCTCGCGTGTCGGTCCTTGTCCTTGCGTTTTTTGGACAAAACGGTAGTCGGAGTCTCTGACGACATTTTATAATCAAAGGCTTTACCAAAAAAGTGTTGGGTGAACTCCGCCCAATGCTTAATAGTGCGTTTATTGAAAGTAGCGCAAAAGCGACGGCCCGAGACGTCGTGGTCTGGGCCTAAACAAGGTATGCAGAGGGAATGGAAATCCTTATGCGGTATTTGCTTCCCACAAGAAATACAATTGTTAACTTTTTCTGACATCGGTCTGAGGCAAGAAAAGTTTCCCTAACGGGGTACTTAGCTTTAATGAAGACTTTGGTTTCCAATTTTTCGTAAATTCAGGAGCTGGCCGGCACTTGCGAACTGCTTCTGCTTCGGGCACCGCGCGGCAAAAAAGACTGTGATTACTGCAGCTGTATTAGCACTCGAACATCTATATTTATGGTAGGTACAAAACTGTACTTTTCCAGGAAAGGGCACTTGGCGACCCATCCTGGATCTGTCCATTCTGAACATCTCCCTGGTGGTCCCCAGATTCAAAATGCTAACTTTGCAGTAGCTGCTGCCTATGATAAAAAATTGCCTGGCTAGTGACCCTAGGCCTAAAAGATGCCTACCTCCACATCCCCATCAAGGAGTCATGCACGAAATTCTTGCACTTCAGAGCAGGCTCACAATACTTTCAGTTCTCTGCGCTGCCCTTTGGCTTATCTACTGCTCCCAGAGTATTCACCAAATGCTTGGCCCTGGCCGTAGCATTCTGCAGACAGAGAAGTATACAGATTTTACCCTTACCCGGATGACTGCCTCATTCAGGCAAAGTGCAAAAAAAAGCTGCTTCAGGACCTTCTTGTCAAATCACTCCTAACTTCCCTAGTGTTCACTGTCCCGGAGAAGAAATCAAAGCAAAACCCCACCAGGAAGATTCTTTTCTTGGGAGCTGTGCTAGACACAGCACTCCAAATGGCCTTCCTATCTTCAGAAAAGCAAAGCTTCCTGCCTCTCTGCTTTACCCAGCTGGCTTCCAGAAGTCCCCTCACTGCGAGGAAGTTCCTGCAAGCCCTGGGATACATGGCATCTTGCATCCTTCTCATTCCTCTGGCCAGGCTTCACATGAGAAAATTTCAGTGGTATCAAAAGAACCTTTGGTGCCAGCACTCTGTCCCTAGGGACCTCTCTCCCTCTGATCCCATGTATAAGGGCAGAGTTTCTCTGGTGGGCAGAGGCCTTTGCCAGGAACAAAGGTCTTCCTTCTTCCTCTGCCCTTCCAGCCAATCACCAACTATGCCTCAGACATTGCTTGGGGCGCTCACCTAGAAGGCAGGTGCACCCAAGGTCTTTGGTATGCCCAGCAACTTCACTTGCACATGAGAAAGAAATGACAGTACAAAAGGCTCTGACATCTTTCAAACCCCATTTCAGGCCAGGGGTACTCCTTATAAAAACAGGCAACACCACAGTAATGTGGTATATCAACAAACAAGAGGGGGGACCCTATCTTGCCCCCTGTGCAGGTTAGCCATGACCCATTGGCTTACAGCCACCTCCATGGATCTACACCCAATTGCCCGATACCTACCAGAAGTCAGCAACACCCTGGCAGACCACCTAAGCACAAACTTATTGGACCCCCACGAATGGCAGCTCCACTAGGAAATCTTTCTGCAAATCACTCAGGAATGGGGGACTTCGGAAGTGGATCTCTCTGCCTCACACCTCAACCACCAGCTGCAAAAGTTCTGTACCAGGGAGTATCCCCTCCTAGCGTGGAAGGTGATGCCTTGACCTTCCCCTGGAACTCCCTCTTTGTGTATGTGTTCCCTCCTCTGCCGTTTACTCCCAAGGTACTGACCAAAATAAGGGAGTAGAGACTAAAGGCCATCCTCATTGCTCCAGATTGGCCCAGACAGCATTGGTATCCCTTACTGCGCAGCCTGACCTTACAACCCCCCAAGCAGCTTCCCCTGATCTCAGACCTGTTGCCCTGGTGAGGGGGAAGATACTGCACCCAAACTTGCAGACTCTCAATCTTTCAGCATGGCTTATACCTTAAAAGCTATCAAGGAGTCCCTGTTAAGCAAACCAGTCCTAGACATCATCACAGAGGCCAGAAGGCCCAGCAGCAGAAAATCACACCAGGGAAATGGAAAATTTTCTGCTCCTGCAACCAGTCCAAAGGGGCCATTATCTCCCATCCTTCCATCCCTCTTATCTTGGTTTACTTAGCCGAGTTGCTCAATAGTGGCTTCTCTTTCTTCTCTTAAAATCCATGCCTCAGCCATATCTGCCCTTTACGATTCAGACCCACCCCTCTTCTCTCATCCTTTGATTAAGCAATTCCTCAGATGGGCTTCCAATATCAGACCTCCCAGAAGGCCTCCCATGCCACCCTGGGGCCTGAATTATGTTCTAGAAAAACTAACCTTACCTCATTTCGAACCTGCTGCTTCTACAGTGTTGAAGTACCTCTCCTGGAAGACTGCCTTCCTGCTAGCTATCACCTCAGCCAGAAGGGTATCAGAACTTCAGGCTCTCATGGCTGTTGAGCACTTCATCATTTTCCATGCAGACGGGGACTCCGAGGAATAACCCCTCCTTTATGTCCATGGTGGTATCTGATGTAACCCCCAACCAGGCCATACACCTACCCACCTTCTTTCCCAACCCTCAAAACAAAGGGGAAAGAATTCTACACCCGCTAGACGCGCACAAACAACTCTGATACTATCTGGACCATACTAAACTATTCAGAAAAACAGACCAACTACTTGTCAGCTTTGCCCCAGGGGCAGAGGGGAAGCCCATTTCCAAACAAATCATTTCCATATGGGTATCACACTGCATATATTTCTGCTGCAGACTACATGGGACCCCCCCCCCGAAGTCTGTCCGTACCCATTCCACTAGGCGAGCCTCCACTTCCATAGCCTTTCTGAGAGAGGTCCCCACCAGGGGCATCTTGGAAGCTGCCACTTGGACCTCTGTCCATACCTTTACAAAGCAATACCACCTACCTCTTTTTTCTAAGTCTAGGGCAGGGTTTGCCCCTGCAGTTCTGCCGGGCCTGCTGACCCATGCCAAGGACTCTAACCTATCCTTCCACCCCTCTCCTCAGCTTTATGAATCTTCCCACAGGCAACTACAACAGTGAAACACGAAGAACATAGTACAGTTGTGTACACTTACCATAAATGTAGATGTTAGTCTATTCACTGCTGCAGTCCTGGTTTTCCTCCCTCCATCTCCCATATAGCATCTTCCCCGAGGGGGACATAAGCTTCCCATGGTGGCTTTTAGCCAACAGGACCACTTTTCCTTATTTCCATGTGCTTCTGACGGGTTAGGGCTAGAAAAACTGATGTAATGACATCATCTGCCTTACTTTGTAGCACTGACTACCTGACATCAGACTACAGGTGACTGCAGCCGACACAAACAAACATTGACTCTGGTATTCGGGCCAGCCAAGGGCTACCGTAGCAGGGATAACCCACAGGTGATGACTGCAACAGTGAGTACACTTTAACATCTACATTTATAGTAACTGTACAAAACTGTACTTTCTTCCACACCCATAAACACCACGCAACCCTCCCTGAATGTTTAGGGTTATTTTTAAAAATGGGAAAGCATAACACAGGATTAACATCTTACAAATCCTAATGTACGGATACAAGTTGCAATTTCCAAAGCAAGCAAATGCTAGGGAGCTGTCCCCTCAGTACCAAATGATGAAGTAAACTTTATCCACACCCATCCCCTCCTCCTACACCATTGTGGTGGGTTCTATCCCCAGACATCTCCAAGTTACATTATAAATAAGTGTGTACCGTTTGTCATTTTGAGTTCTTTCTTGCTTCGTGGTTCAGTACAAGTGTTTGCTACAGTCTTTTGGGACAGGCATTGTATGGAAAAGCAGGTTAAATACCTTTCAGGTGATTTTTATTTCTTTATTATAGAATTAGTGCAAGTGATTTCTTGTATAGTCATGTATAGTCTTATTTTACAGGCATTCTAATTTGTTTGGACATACCCATTTGGATGTTTGTGAGTCCTGGCCAAGAAACAAAAGTATCCTGGAAAGAGGCAGGTAAATTAAGGCCAGGCACAGTAAGTGTGTGTATTGCTTAGGCCTGAACCATAATGTTGTCTCATGTGACAGTTGTAAGGATTTTAGACCCAAGATTTAAAAGGTTAGAAGAGATGCCATTTTTGCTCATTTGAATGATAAAACATTTGCTGCTTTTATCTGCAGTCTCTCTCATCTGACACTGGCTGCCCAGGTGCCTCACAGTAGAAGTCTTGCCCAACGGCTGTCAGTGGATATCTCAGGACTTTCTATGACTGCAAATACCATTACCAAGAAGGTGCTTGTGCTGCCCCTTGTTCCAGCATCAAAAGAATTGCTGGCTATTAACAAAGCTCCTCAGGAGGCCTTCGATGGGATAGGGGCATATCAAGAGCATCCTCCTGGACTGAGCTGAAGGCACACCTCTTTAATACAGATTACCACACACAAGTAGGAAATATCCCCTCAGTAAGATGGGAAAACAACCTGCCAGGTGTGATTGTGGACCAAAAAGGATGCACTACTGAACATTATACCTTTATTAATCACCTTTTGCTGTAACTTGGATTTCTTCACCCATACACACTGCCTGTGTCTGATTTTTTTTTTTTTTTAATACTCTTCCTTAAGACTGGTAGTCTACTCAAGCCACGCCATCTACTTCTGTTAAATGCCATGCAAAATGCAATAAGGATACTATGTCCATTTTGACAGATGACACCATCGTATCAACTGTTAACCAAGAGGAGAAGGATGATGATTTAGACTACTACTTGCAGATTTCCTCCCCAGTACATTATATGCCAATAATTGGAGAAGCTGGGATACGACTCCCCAGTGGACGACTTATCCATGCATTGGCCTGCATGAGGGGCAACTTTCATTGGCAACCTTTGGAGGTATTGGATACTCAAAAGATGGCACTGATGCTGCTGGGCTACAACCCTCCTAAACCACTGGCAACGTAGGAACCAGATGCACAGTCTGTGGTCCCTAATGGACCATTTTACAGGTCCAGGGATGACATTCCCTTTTATACAAAAACCCAGTGGCAGATCTGGGTAGTGATCTACAAGCAGCCAAAGGAGCTAAGCTCACACAGGAGTATTTTACCAAACAACAAGAAAAGTAGATTGCTAGATAGGTATGTCAAGAATTCTTATTCCTGTGCCACCATGTCATTTAGAGCACTGAATTGCCAGGCAGGTATACAGAAGATGTTCTAAGTGTTTCACTGTAGCAGTCTTGTGGGATTTCCTGCTGTAGAAGCCCTTGGCTGGTCTTACTACCAGAGAAAAAAAAATCTCCCCCTCCTGTAGTCTGCAGATAGCACATTTTGGTATAAAGGGAGTAGACATACATCAGGAGTTCAGTTTTTTCTTACCAGCAGAGCCCAAAGCAGAGTTTCAGTGCATCAGTCAGTCCACACCAGAGAGAAGACTTCAGAAAGCTAAGTACCCTATTAGGGGAACCCTATCTACACTTTTTGACTAATGTCATAGAAAACCAATAATTGTCTCCATTGTGGTAAACGGATTCTACACAGTCTTCCACTCCTGAGTCACTTGTTTAGGCCCAGATCTCAACATACCTAATTGCCATTTCTGTGCCCATTTCAATTCTAGGACTGTTGGGTATAGGGCTGAGATTTTAGCTAGGCACCTTAGCAAAGGATCAGGTACTTGGCGTTCGATGGCATTCACTAGTCAATCCGAGGCAGAGTTCCCTAAGTGAAAAAGGGAAAAAGAAAAACAACCCAGGTTTAGGACCTCAGACGACAGCCATTCATCGTCAGCTAGTCCTCCCAAGCTTATCATGGAAGAAGGTGTGGTGCTTTCACAGCCCCCTTCCATCACTGAGGTGGTGGCGCAGGCCACTTATAGAGACCTGTTTTGGAGTTCACTATGCTGTCAGGTCCCTCAACTTCTGCCCAACCCTTAGGACTTAGTTTGCCAGTCGGGTCCATGATCGCTTTCCAGGTGTCTGCTTTCGATGAACGCACCTTAAATGACGATGCATCTTTACAGTGCCATCCCACCCCACAACACACTCTTCCAGGAAGACTGACATCTGTATTTTGGACATCCCAAGGCTTAAACAGAGAGCTACCCATAAAAAAGGAACTTCCTCCATATCAGCACCTAGACCTACTAGCTTCCACACAAGATTTTCAACAGGAGCCATTTGAGTCAGACTGGCCAGGAGGGGATCCTCCTTGACTTCATTTGAGGACTCCGATTCTGAGGAAAACCTGCCCCCCCCCCTTTCAGAGCACAAATCTCTTTCCATTCCTCCTGTTTCGGGGGTTGTAGATGTTTTCCTGGATTCCTCTTTGAAACCAGACTCCTTCCCTCCAGCCCTTGGAAAACTTGACCGGTTTTATACGGTCTGGACTCGCATAAATATCTCCAAGAATCTTTCCGTTGATCCAGAGGTTGTGACCCCAGGACCCAAAGGAGTCAGAGCTAGCTCCGCCAAAACCCCTGTACCCAGGGATAGCGAGTAGGGCTCTTGATAGATTTGGCAAAAAAAAAGTTTATACTTCTTCCACTTTGTCTGTGAAGGCTCTAAACTGTCAATTGCATAATCAAATACCATGAGACTGTACTAGATCAGTTGAAAGGAAAAATTAAGACCCTTGAGAGCAAGAGCCTTTCTAAAGCATTGCTGGACCTTTGCAACTCCAGCACACAGGTTGCTAAACATTCTCTTCACTGTGGCTGTGATGCTGTGGAAGCATCAAGCCAAGGCTGCAGCTACTAGTTCTATTGGAAGACATGCATGGCTAAGAGAACAGCCCCTCCCAGAGCATGTAGAGTCCAACCTTTTGGATGCTCCCTTAGACAAGGATTTCCTCTTTGTCCCCAAAGCTGAAACTGTGGTTTAAAAAGATGAGGACAAGGAAAAGTCTATGCAGACTGTTAAGGACTCCCTACATGTGAAAACCTCTATGTTTCATTACAAACTACCCCTCCAAACATTGGTCTTTTCCTTCACAATCCAAAGCTAGGCAGAGAAAGCCAAGTAGGGAAAGGAGGCAAAGACAGCAGCAGTGACCCAGACCGAGGATTTCTGATGCTTCCAGACCAGGGAGCTCTATGCCACAGGCCCCTGGCAGGGAGCAAGCATGACTCACTCATGGCAGTCTCTCTGCCCTTCCCGCCCCTACCTTCCTGTCCATCAACAAGACTGGGAGGAAAACTATCCTTATTCAAAAAGAATTGGTCACTCATTACTTCAGAACAGTATGTACTAAACATTTCATATGGCTACAGGCTCAGATTCAAACAGCCATTAAAGCACTCGGGCTGCCCAGGCATTCCCCTAAACCAAAGAACAGAGGCTCTATCCCAAGTACAGATTCTGTGCTCCCAAGATTCTGTGGAACCAGTTCCTGAACATCAGAAAGGAAGGGGTTTTTATTCAAGAATATTCTAGTTTCCAGGAAGGAAGGCACGTAGTCTTCTATCCTAGACCTGTCTGTCCTTAACCAATTCCTGCAAGTTCTAAAATTCAAAATATTGACACTTCAAAAGCTTTTACCCATGATATCCCCACAGGCCTTCCTGGTCATACTGGGTCTAAAAGACAACCACTTGCACATTTCCATAGAGGACTTGCACAGAAGCTACTTGATGCTTCACATCAGGTATCAAACATTCAGTTTTGTGCTCTGCCTTTTGGCTTGTCTGCTGCTCCCAGGGTCTTCACAAAGTGTTTAGCTCCTCTAATTGCCTTTTGCAGAATCCCTGGGGTCCAAATTTACCCCTGCCTCATTCAGGCCATGAGCCTAACCTAACTCAACTTCATGTTCACCCAGAATCTCTTGACCTTCCTGTGTTTAACCATGAATAGTCAGAAATCCCGTACAGAATCCTCAGCCAGGATTGTCTTCCTGGGGGCTCTCCTGGATTCCTTCCTACAGAAGGCCTGCTTACTTCCAGATAGTCTTTCCTGGTAATACTTTCAAAAAATAATAGAGAGACTATTCTTCACAGCAAGAGAGCACCTTATAGCATTGAGTTACATGAAGTCCTGCATCCTCGTGATCCCCCTGGCCAGGTTGTACATGAGGAACCTCTAGTGGCACAACAAAAATGTGTGATGCCAGAATGCACAGCCAAAATCAAACTGATCCCTTGCCTCAAGGAGGAGTTTGTATGGTGGGCAAAAACTTGTGCTCTAAACCGTGGGGCCTTCCTCTCAGATTCATCCCCTAGGAGCAAACCCTCGCCACAGATGCTTCTGGTACAGTGTGGGGATCCCATTTCCAGACCTGGGGGAAGTGGAACCATCAGATCAAAGACAAACACACATTTGAAGGAAGTTATGGCGGTACAAAAGGTCTGATAGCATTCAGAGGAAAATAGAAACCAGGAATTCAGTTAGTAAAATCGGAAAACACCACAGTCATATGGTACTTAAGTCGGGGGGGTACCCTTTCCTACCCTTTTTGCTGCCTAGCAGTGAAAGTTTGGGAAACCACCCACTCTCTGGGGGATACACCTATTGGCACAATACCTGCCAGGTGCAGAAAACATACTAGACCACCTCATCAGAAATCTGATGGACCTCAATGAATGGCTTCTGCATCGGGAACATTTCTCAACATAGCCAAGAAATGGGGAATACCCAAGTAGGCCTTTCGCCACCAGGGAAGATACTCAATCAGAAAAAATCTGCACCAGGAGCAACATTCACTCAGGCTGGAAGACAGGTGCGTTCTATGCCTCCCCCGCCATACCTCTGCTCCCCAGAGTGCTTCTAAAAATAAGGGAAGGGGGACAGGGGTAATACTGATAGCCCCAGACTGGCCCAGGCAACACTGGTATCCTCTGCTACCCAAATTAACCAACCGGAAACCATGGCAATTACCTCGGAGAGTGGACCTTCTGACGAAGGACAAGGGAAAGATTGTGCATCCCAACCTGCAAACCCTCAACCTGTCAGCCTGGATAATTCCGCAGCATCCTGGACAAATTCTGCCCTAAACAAGCAAGTTGAGGATATGGAACTTAAATTTTGTTTTGGAAAAACTGACCCTTCCTCCTCTTGATCCAGCGGGTTCCACTGACTTAAAAATTTTAACTTGGAATTCTGCTTTGTTGTGGCCATCACTTCTGCTAGAAGAGTCTGAGCTTCAGTCTTGCTTGGCAGTTAAACCTTTCCTCATCTTCCATCCAGAGTTTGACTCAACTAATCCCACTTTTATGCCCAAGGTGGTGATGGGAACTTCCTTAAGTCAAGCCATTCAGCTGCGTACCTTCTTTCAGAATCCACAAAACAAAAGGGAAAGGATTCTGCATTTCTTGGATGTACACGGGCAACTCCATTACTGTCTTGACAGAACAAGGACTTTGAGGAAATCAGACCAGCTGTTTGTGGCCTTTGTCATGATTTCTGAAGGGAAGCCAGTCTCAAAACAAACCTTCTCAAAATGGATCTCCCTGTATTTCCTTTTATTAATGTCACCATGGCAAGAAGCCTCCCAGTAATGCAAGAACTCACTCCACTAGGGCAACAGCTGTTTCAACTTCCTTCCTAAAAGGGGTGCCTACCAAAGAGATCCTGTAAGCTGCTACATGGTCTTCATTGCATACATTCACTAAACATTACCATCTCTCTGCCTTCTCCAAGTCCAAAACAGGATTTGCCATGGTCATTCTGCAGGGCATCCGCTCATCTCCTTAACCTTACTTTCCACCACCCTTCTTATATTTGGGAATATCCTGCAAGTCAGGACTGCAACCGTGAAACATGAACATAGTACAGTTGTGTATACTTACTGTAAGTGTAGATGTTCGAGTGTATTCACTGTTAAAATATTCTTTCCCTCCCTCCTTCCCAGCTACCCTACAGAGTAGGCTGAAACTACTACTCCTTAGGGCAAGGGAATCTCTCCTCTTGTCCGTATTTTTTCTTAGGCTCAGTGTTTAGGACTTGGACTCCCAAGATCCTTCTAGGAGGCAAGAAAAACTGAGCTCCTGCTGACGTCTGTCATAGAGTGTCTGCCTGCTAAAGGAGGAGGGTATTTTTTCTCTGGTAGTCAGGTCTGCCAAGGGCTTTCATGACGGGAAATCCCATAAGTCAGGACTGCAACAGTGAGTACACTCTAACATCAACATTTACAATAAGTATACACAGTTGTGTACTTTCCAGAGAGGCATACTTAACTATATGGCAAGGTTGATTTGGACATAGAGGAGCTTAAAGCCTCCTTAACCCAACTCATTCAGCCGTCTCTGCAGTTGAGGCACAACATTAAATGTACCTGTGATGCACTAGATGCAGATTCTAGAGGTGCTGCCACTGGCGCAGTCTTAAGGAGACAATTCTGACTTCAAACTGAACCTCTTAGAAGATTTAAAGGCTAAATGCTTAACACGCCCTTTGATCGGGATTTGCTGTTTGGCACTGAGTCGTATGAAATGTTTTAAAAACCTAGAAGAAAGAAAAACTAATCTCTGTCTACCATATGTTTCATCCTCTTCTGCCTATATATAAGGATGATAATGGGAAGACAAGGGTGTCAACAGCCATGTTCTTAGTGTTTCACTGTTGCAATCATTACATTTGGGTAATCTGCTGGCAGGTTGCGCTCAGTCGGCCTGATTAACAAAGTCTTGGGTCCTGCGTCGGTTGCTGTCCCTTCTTCCATCATGTCAGGGGTATAAAATATGCAGCCGACGTCATTACCTCAGTCTTTCTTGCCGTGCGGTGCCTGAAGCAGAAGCAGTTCACAAGTGCAGGACAGACTACTCCTGAAATTTTCATTTTCGAGTTTGAGCCAAATTCTTCAACTTAAAGCTAAGTACCCCGTTGGGGAAACTTTTTCTTGCTCCTTACCGATGTCAGGAAAAGTTAGTAATTGCATTACTTGTGGGAAGCAAATAACTCAAAGATTTTCATTTGTACTGCATTCCTTGCCTAGGCCCTGACCACGACATACCTTGCTGTCAGCTTTGTGCTTTATTTAATCAGCGCACTATCCGTCGTCTGTACTTTTTTGTCTCGGTTTTCCGTTTAATTATCCAGAAATGACGTCAGTTAGCCGTCAGACTACCAGAATCCCAAGAAAACGCAAAGAAAAAGACAGGCTGTTGAGGTTAAAAACTGCCAGCGACGCTTCTCCTAAGCCAGTTCGCCGGTACTCAGTGAGGCACTTTTGCAGCCCCTCATACCCGCTACTTCTGATTTGCAGGCCTCTACTGAGACCCATTCAGAGTCAGGTATGCCGCGAGATGCTTCACCTTTGGAACCCGCGGATGTCTCTACCTTGGATGGGTCCGGAGCTGCTGTGCAGGCACCAGCTTCTGAGGGTGTATTCAGGCTTACAGACTTGCATATTAAACCGACTCCGCCTTCAATACTAAGGCCTAAATCTCGCTCTGTCTAAAAAAACGATGCCCAGGCCACATGTTCAGGTCCCTATGCATAAAAAACAAATGATCAAAATGGCTGAAGATCTAATTACTCATATCAGGGGTAGTCAACCCCCCCTCCCCACCTTCTAAGATGCCTAGGGCTGAGCTTGGCTATGAATCTTCTGAACAGGACTCTCTTTCTTCTGACTCTTCTAATGACCAGGATTTGTCCATACCTACTTATGAGGATTCTGATGCAGAGGACTCCATTTCCTCTGCTTCCCCCCTGAGGACTTTTCTTTTGGGGAAACTTTACATACCTTAAGGGGAGCATTTCCATTGGGAAAGTCAGGAATTTTCTGAATCTAGAGAGGGTTAGGGATTTCTTTCTTCTTTCTCAGCATAGGCTTTTGGCTGTACCTCCTGTACTAAACATTGTTGATGTGTTTTTGGAATCCAGTATGGCCCCTGATTCCCTACCTCCGGCTCCTAGTAAACCAGACAAGATACTACAGGGTTCCTGAGTCCCACAAGATGTTCTTCATGTTTCACTGTTGCAGTCATTAAATTTGGGTAATGTGCTGGTAGGTTGCCCTCAGTCAGCCTGAATAACAAAGTCTTGGGTCCTGAGTCGGTTGCTGTCTCCTCTTCCATGACGTCAGGGGTATAAAACATGCAGCCGACACCATTTTATTCAGTCTTTCTTGCCGCGCGGTGCCCGAAGCAGAAGCAGTGCTGGTCGGCCGACTCCTGAAATTTTCGCATTCGAGTTTCAGAACTGAAGTCTTCCAACTAAAGCTAAGTACCCCGTTGGGGAAACTTTTTCTTGCTCCTTACCGATATCAGTAAAAGTTAATAATTGCATTACTTGTGGGAAGTAAATACCTCATAATGATTTTCATTTGTACTGTATTCCTTGCCTAGGCCCAGATCATGATGTGCCTTGCCGTCGGTTTTGTGCTAAATTTAACCAACGCACTATTAAGCGTCAGTATATTTTTGCTTCAAAATATTTTGGATCCAGATTTAATTACCCTGAAATGTCGTCTGTTAGCAATCCAACTACCGGTGTTAACAAAAAACACAAAGAAAAAGACCAAGACCGTCAAGGTCCTAAACCGACAACGAATCTTCTAAGGCAGTCGCCGGTTCGCCAATACGCAGGCACTTTTGCAGCCCCTGATACCCGCTATTTTTGAGCCACAGGCCTCTACAGAGAACCATGCGAAGTCCGGTATGCCGCGAGATTCTCAGAGCATTGAACCTGCGGATGTCTCTCCCTTGGATAGGTCTGGAGCCGCTGAGCAGGCACTGGCTTCTGAGGGTGTTTTCAGGCCTCAACATTTTTATATAAAACCGACACCAGCTTCAAAAACATCTTCTAAGTCTAAAAAAATGACGCATGAGCCACGTGCTCAGGCCCCTATGTCTAAAAAAAGAGATGATCAAAATGGCTGAGGACTTAATTACCTTGATCAGGGGTTCCCTTCCCAACCCCCCTGCTAAGAGGCCTAGGCAAGTCACATTATGAATCTTTAGATAACGTTTCTATTTCTTCTGCTTCCTCTTCTGATCAGGAATTTTCTATGCCACCCTATGAGGATTCAGATGCAGAAGAATCCATCCCATCTGCATCTCCTCCTGAGGATAATTCTTTTGGAGAAACCTTGCATACTTTAAGGGAACATTTTCATTGGAGAGTCAGGATTTCTCTGAATCAAAAAAGAGGCTTAAGGATTTCCTTCTTCCTCAGCATAGGCCTTTAGCTATACCTCCTGTACTAGACATTGTTGATGTGTTTTCGGAATCAAGCATGACTCCTGATTCCCTACCTCCGGCTCCTAGTAAGCCCGACAGATATTACATGGTTCCTGACTCCCACAAATTTCTATTCAAAAATCCTGCTGCTGATCCTGAAACTCTCTCACGGGGTCCCAAAGGTGTAAAGGCCTCTAAAGCCAAAAATCCTACCCCCTCTGATAGAGACTCCAGGGCGCTGGATAGATGGGGAAAGAAGGTTTATACGTCTGCAACCTTGGCAATTAGGGCCTTAAACTGCCAGTTTCATATGCTTAAATATCAACAGCATGTTGTGGGCTTACTGTGACTAAAAATGATGTTTATTTCTGATTGTGTGGAAAATAAAGAATAACAGGAATTATTGTATGCAGCAGAACAGGAATTTCATTGTGCATACAGCTGCAGTCATAACAGATGGGTTCTCCTGCCGTCAGGCGGGTCCTCGGTCGGCCGAATTCCAAAGTCTAGGTCCGGTGTCGGTTGTCGTCGCTTCTTCCCTGACGTCAGTGCGACAGGGGGTATAAAGGAACCAGCCAACGCCATTTTCTTCAGTCTTTCTTGCCGCGCGGTGCCCGAAGCAGAAGCAGTTCGCAAGTGCCGGTCGGCCAGGTCCTGAAATTACGAAAATTTTGAAACCGAAGTCTTCTTGAAAGCTAAGTACCCCGTTGGGGAAACTTTTCTTTCCTCAGACCGATGTCAGACAAAGTTAATAATTGTATTTCATGTGGGAAGCAAATACCGCATAAGGATTTCCATTCCCTCTGTATACCTTGTTTAGGCCCAGACCACGACGTCTCGGTCTGTCGCTTTTGTGCTACATTCAACAAACGCACCATTAAGCGTCGGGCGGAGTTCGCCCAGCATTATTTTGGAAAAACATTTAACTATATTATGTCGTCAGATACTCCGACTCCAGTTTTGTCTAAAAAAACGCAAAGATAAGGACCGACACACGAGGTCCACGGCCTCTACTGACACCACGCCAAAGCTGACTACACGTGGTCCAGTTCTCAGCGAGGCGCCTACGCAGCCCCTGACTACCGACGACACTTCATTGGCGGTGTCTCTCGGCCCACACCCCGACTACAGATACCGAAGCCACTCCTGGCGTTGAACCTCAAAATGTGGACAGGTCTACCTCCACTCAAGGTGTCTTCAGACTTTCCTCTTCTTTCTCCATCAAGGCTTTCACTAAGTCTAAAGCAGCCATGCACTCTGAGACAAGCTACACAGGGCCCATCTCCAGGCCCCATGCCTAAAAAACAGATGCTTAAAATGGCTGAGGATTTAATTACTCTTATCAGGGGTTCTCAACCCCCACCAGACAAAAGGCCCAGAGTGGAGGCAGAATCCCCCTCCTCTGATCAGGGCTCCATTATTTCAGAGCACTCTGATGATCAGGAACATTCTTACTCCCCTTTTGAAGACTCTGATGTGGAGGAGTCCATTCCTTCTGTATCCCCCCCAGAGGATTACTCATTTGGGGAAACTTTGCATACCTTAAGGGAACACTTCCACTGGGAAGGCCAAGATTATTCAGATTCCAAGAAAAGGCTTAGGGAATTTCTCTTACTGCCTCAGCACAGGCCTCTGGCTATACCTCCTGTCTTGGACATCCTAGATGATGTTTACTCAGAGGCCTGCCTTAACCCGGACTCTCTGCCTCCAGCCCCAGTTAAGCCTGACAGGTACTACAGGGTTCCTGACTCACACCAATTTCTATACAAAAGCCATGCTGCTGACCCAGAAACCATCTCACAGGGCCCCAAGGGAATTAAGGTCTCCACTGCTAAAAATCCATTACCTTCCGAGAGAGATTCCAGATCCTTAGAAAGGTGGGGGAAAAAGGTATATACCTCAGCTACCTTAACCATGAGGGCCTTAAACTGTCAGTTCCATATGCTAAAATACCAACAGTTTTTGTTATCACAATTGAAAAGTAAATTGTCACAACCTGAGCAACCAGACTTGAAGGAGTTGCAGGATTTGATGCATAATGCAGAACAAGTGGGTAAGCATACCTTACAATGTAGATGTCCTTCAAGGATGCATCTGCAGTCCTAACATATGGATTGTCCTGCCTCAGGCAGCCCTTCGGTCGGCCGGATTCCAAAGTCTGGGTCTGGCCTCGGCTGATGTCGCACTTCACCCGACGTCATAGCTGCTGGGGTATAAAGGCATCAGCCGATGCCATTTTCCCCAGTCTTTCTTGCCGCGCGGTGCCCGAAGCAGAAGCTGTTCGCAAGTGCCGGTCGGTCAGATCCACAGATTTCTACTACCGAAGACTTCTAAAAAAGCTAAGTACCCCGTTGGGGACTCTTTCTTGCCACAGCCGATGTCAGACAAAGTAAATAATTGTTTAACTTGTGGGAAACAAATACCTGATAAGGATTTCCACTCTTACTGCCTTCCTTGCTTAGGCCCAGACCACGACGTATCAGCTTGTCTAGCCTGTGCTTCCTTCAACCGACGGACGCTTAGACGTCGGTCGGAGTTTGCCGAAGAGTTTTTTGGTCCCGCTTTCGCATATAAAATGCCGTCGGAGACTCCGTCTACACAATTAGCTAAAAAGCGCACGGAAAAGGACCGACACTCGCGGCCCGCGGTTTCGGCTGAAACCACGGTTAGGCCAACCGCGAGTGTCTCTGTTTCGGCTGAAACAGAGTCCTCGGTTCTCCGTTCGGCCGAAAGCATGCCACCGATAACTGAGGCCACACAGGCCATGGCTGAATCGGCTGCAGAAATTACTGCTGCAGAAGCAGGCACCCAGGATTTGTCAGACACTATTCCTTTAGACATCTCTACTCCTGCACGTGGGGCTGCTAGACCCCCTGCTTCTATGTCTATCAAGGCCTTTTCCAGGGCTAAAGCAGCCAAAATTTCCAAGACTTTGCCTACAAAAGCTCCCTCTCACAGGCCTACCTCTAGTTCCCAGATACTCAGCCTGGCTGAGGACCTTATTTCTTTGATCAGGGGATCCCAACCTCACCCAGACAGGGCCTCTCAACCTCCTCCAGATAAGAGGCCTAGGACTGAACCCCCTGAACCTCTTTCTTCAGACTACTCCTCGGATGGCTCAGATATTTCTGACCATCAGGAAGGCCCATATTCACCTTATGAGGATTCTGATGCAGAAGACTCCATTCCTTCTGCTTCCCCTCCTGAAGAATTTTCTTTTGGGGAAACCCTACACTCTATGAGGGAACACTTCCAATGGCAGGGCCAGGATTTTTCAGATTCAAGGAAAAGGCTAAGGACTTTTTTACATTTACCACAGCATAGGCCTTTAGCCATACCTCCTGTACTATCAGTTGTTGTTGCATATAATGATGCCAGTACTGCCCCTGATTCTCTCCCTCCGGCCCCTGCCAAACCTGACAGATATTACAGGGTCCCGGACACTCACTACCACTTGTATAAGGCTCATGTTGCAGACCCTGAAATCATTTCTCAGGGCCCTAAAGGTGTTGCAGCTGCCTCTGCCAAAAACCCTCTTCCCTCTGAAAGGGAATCTAGAGCATTAGAGAGATGGGGTGAAAAGGTTTATACATCTGCTACTCTTTCGGCCAGGGCCTTAAACTGTCAATTTCACATGATTCAGTACCAGGAATTTTTGTTAGACCAGCTAAATAAAAAACTGTCCTCTCCTGAACCTATAGACCGTAAGTCCCTTCAGGATTTGGTACATAACTCTCAGCAGGTCAGTAATCATTTTTTAAAATTTGGCTATGATGCACTGGAGGCTTCTTTTAGATCAGCTATGACTGGAGCAGTGATTCGAAGGCATGCCTGGTTAAAAGAGCAATCATTACCAGACCATGTTAAGTCAAAACTCCTAGATGCTCCTATGGAGAAACGAAGTTTGTTTGGCTCCCCTGCACAGGAGGTTCTAAAGAAAGTGGAAGAAAAAGCAAAATCTGTCCAAACAGTCAAGGATTTTTTGCAGGTCCAACCACCGAGGTTTAGCAGAAATTGGCCTTCGAAGAATTGGTCCTTTCCAGACACCTCCAGAGCACAGAGAGGCAGAAATAGATGCCCAAGAGGCAGAGGTCAATCTAGGGGTACCTACAGGGGTCGTCAGTGGCAACCTGCCAACCAGAGAAGTGCTGCCACAGCTACGACTACAACCACTTCCACAGGACAGACACAATGACTTGGCTCTGACTCCGCCTACCAGGGAACAACTGGAAGCACCCTTGGGCGGAAAGCTAGCCTTATTTTCAGACAACTGGCATTGCATTACAGGAGACAAATGGACTTTACAAACAATAGACAAGGGCTACAGGTTTCACTTCCACACTCTACCAAAAAAGAGAGGAATGCCAAACCTTCCACCAAGCCAAAAAACAGAGGCTCTAAAACAAATCATCAACTTACTCAGGATGAGAGCAATAGAAAAGGTACAATCTATGGAACAAGGCCAAGGATTTTACTCCAGACTATTCCTTGTACCAAGAAAAGAAAACCAATGGAGACCTATTCTCGACTTGTCCGCACTGAACACATACCTCATTGTTCCAAAATTCAAAATGCTGACCCTCCAGCAACTTCTTCCCATGTTGGGCAAGGAGTCTTGGCTGGTGACTCTAGATCTCAAGGAGGCATACCTGCACGTCCCTATACGACCAGATTGCAGAAGACACCTCAGATTTCTTGCAGGATCAGAGCATTATCAATTCTCAGCATTGCCCTTTGGCTTATCTACTGCGCCCAGAGTATTCACGAAATGCCTGGCATCAGTAATTGCTCATTGCAGGCTTCAGGGAATTCAAATTTACCCGTACCTGGACGACTGCCTAATACAAGCGGACAACAAGACAAAATTAACAAAGGATTTGGCCAATGTCATACAACTGTTGCAAGCCTTGGGATACACAGTCAACATTCAAAAGTCAAGGCTAGTACCATCCCAAAGGATAACATTTTTGGGTGCAGAGCTGGATACAACAACTCAGATGGCTTTTCTCACAGAGGAAAAACAAAAGCAACTACCAGTCTATTTCATGGCATTGACCACACAAACTCAGCTTACTGCAAGGAAAGTCCTGCAAGCCCTGGGTTACATGGCATCCTGCATAATATTGATCCCACATGCCAGGCTGCATATGAGGAAGTTGCAATGGTACCTAAGGAATGTATGGTCTCAACACAAGCACAGTCTAGAAGCCCAGATTCAAATTATTCCATGCCTGAAAAAAGAATTCCTGTGGTGGGCTCAGGCCTGTCAGATAAACAGAGGATTGCCTTTCCACAAACCACATCCAAGCCAGACCATCACCACGGACGCCTCAGACCTAGGCTGGGGGGCGCACATGGAAGACAGTTGTATACAAGGCCTATGGTCCCAAAACCAGCTGAATCTGCACATAAATCTAAAGGAGATGCTGGCAGTGAAACATGCAATCCAGGCATTCAGACCATTCCTCCAACAAGGTCACCTGCTGATAAGGACGGATAATACCACAGTGATGTGGTACATCAACAAACAGGGAGGTACACACTCGTACCCTCTATGCCGGATGGCAATGGACCTGTGGAATTTAGCCCTGAATCTCAACATTCAACTGCAGGCCAGATTTGTACCAGGAAAAGAAAATTCACTAGCAGACACCTTAAGCAGAACTACCACGGATGCTCACGAATGGATGCTGCATCCAGATATCTTCAAAACCATAACAAAGAAATGGGGAATGCCAGAGATGGACCTGTTCGCCTCCCCACACAACCACCAATTGAAGAAATTCTGCTCAAGAGTATACCACCCACTTGCCTGGAGGGTGGACTCCCTTTCCTTCAGCTGGAAAAACCTGACAGCATATGCATTTCCACCTCTTCCTTTGATGTACAAAGTCCTACTGAAGATCAGAGAGGAACAGCCAAAGGTAATCCTGATAGCTCCGAACTGGCCAAGACAACATTGGTACCCGCTACTGAGAAGCATGTCTCGGGCACACTCATGGCCTCTACCTCTATGCCCATTACTTCTAACACAGAACAACTACAAGACCCTGCATCCAAACTTGAAAACACTGCAGCTAACTGCTTGGAATATTGCATAAAACAAAATCAACCAGATTTGTCTCAGATGGTTAAGGACATTATCCTGGAGGCTCGCAGACCCTCCACAAGGAAAACATATTCAGCCAAATGGAAAAGATTCCTCATTTGGAGTGCAGCAAAGGGAGAAAATGTCTCACTGGCAAACATAGCACACATCCTGGAATACTTAGCTGAACTGTTCCACAATGGCCTGTCCTACTCCTCCATTAAGATTCATGCATCAGCAATTTCAACAGAATACAACATGGATCCTCCTGTCTTCTCTCATCCTCTACTCAGGCAGTTTTTGAGAGGAATCAAAAACGTAAAGCCTCCAAGGAAACCACCTCTACCTGCATGGGATCTCAACTTTGTGCTGGAAAAATTAACACTTCCCCCTTTTGAACCAGCAGCAACAGCAGACTTACAGTACTTATCTTGGAAAACTGCATTCCTGCTAGCAATCACTTCAGCAAGAAGGGTATCTGAATTACAAGCATTAATGGCAGTCCAGTCTTTCCTTATCTTCCATCAGGATAGAGTGTCTCTGAGAACTAATCCTACTTTTATGCCAAAGGTGGTCTCCAGGGTATCATTGATCCAAGCTATTCATTTACCTACATTCTTCCCCAACCCACATAACAGGGGGGAAAGACTACTACACACCTTGGATGTGCACAGACAATTGCGCTACTATCTGGACAGAACTAAGGTCAGCAGAAAAACTGACCAGCTTCTGGTAGCATATGCAACAGGAGTGCAAGGAAAAGCAATTTCAAAACAGACAATCTCAAAATGGATAGGAAATTGCATTAGATTCTGCTACTCTTTTCATGGAAAGACATCTCCTGAAAATATCAGGCCTCACTCCACAAGAGCTACAGCCACCACTACAGCTTTCCTATGAGGAGTGGCTACCAAAGACATTTTAGAAGCTGCTACTTGGAGCTCCGTGCATACATTTGCCAAGCATTATAACCTTCCTTTATATTCCAGATCCTGAGCAGGTTTTGCAACTGCTGTTTTGCAAGGGATCTTAACTACACCATCATTATCTTAGTGCCTCCTCCCCCAGTTTGGCTTTGGTATTCTACCCATATGTTAGGACTGCAGATGCATCCTTGAAGGACATAGTACAGTTTTGTACCTACCATAAATGTAGATGTCCGATAGGTATGCATCTGCAGTCAGGATTACCCACCCTCCTTCCCCTCTATGGTATTCCTAGGGTACTTACCCCTCTTTTAGCTAGCTGGGGGAATCTATTATGGTGTATTTGTTTGTATGTATATATATATATATATATATATATATATATATATATATATGTATATATATGTATATATATTTTGCTCTTTACTGTTTGGAATTATCTGCATTTATCCAAATTTAGCCTTACTAGAGGGCACCTGGCATCTGGGGCAAGAAACAATGAGGAAAATGGCGTCGGCTGATGCCTTTATACCCCAGCAGCTATGACGTCGGGTGAAGTGCGACATCAGCCGAGGCCAGACCCAGACTTTGGAATCCGGCCGACCGAAGGGCTGCCTGAGGCAGGACAACCCATACGTTAGGACTGCAGATGCATACCTATCGGACATCTACATTTATGGTAGGTACAAAACTGTACTTTTTGATGCTCTAGAGGCCTCATGTAGAGCTGCTGTTACAGGATCAGTCATACGTAGACATGCCTGGCTCAAGGAACAAACCTTGCCTGATCATGTCAAAGCTAAATTGCTAGATGCCCCTCTTCAAAAGGATGTATTATTTGGTGCTAATGCTGAGGAGGTATTAAGGAAAATGGAGGAAAAGGCTAAATCAATGCAAACTGTGAAAGATTTTCTACAGGTGCAACCCCCATGTTTCAGTAGAAGTTGGCCTTCCAAAAATCGGTCCTTTCCAGCCACGGACAGACCCCAAAGAGGCAGATACAGGCGCCCGAGGGGCAGAGGACAATCCCAAGGATCGTTTAGAGGCAGACAGTGGCAAGCTCCTACACAGAGGTGGTGAGGATAACTCGCAATCATTCAGAAAGCAAGCCCAATGACTTTCCCCTTTGCATGCCAAGCAAGACTCAAATGGCAGCCCCCTTAGGAGGAAAGCTGGCATTATTTTCAAAAAATTGGCATATTGTCACAAAAGACAAATGGATCCTGGACATTATAAACAGAGGCTACAGATTGCATTTTCACACCCTTCCAAAAATGAGAGGCATGCCAAACCTGCCACACAATCAAAGGGCAGAGGGCACAAAGGCAAATTACGGATCTCATAGACATGAAAGCTATTCAAGAGGTACCTACGCACGAACAAGGTCAAGGTTTTTATTCCAGGCTATTCCTGGTACCAAGGAAGGGAAAAGATTGGAGACCTATTTTGGACCTATCCATCCTAAACACATTTCTACTCGTACCAAAATTCAAGATGCTCACTGTACAGCAACTTCTTCCCATGCTGGGCAAGGAGTCTTGGCTGGTAACACTGGACCTCAAGGAGGCATACCTGCATGTCCCAATCGGACAAAATTGCAGAAGAGAACTCAGGTTTCTTGCAGGTCCAACCCATTATCTATTCTCTGCATTGCCCTTTGGCTTTTCTACTGCGCCCAGAGTATTCACGAAATGCCTGGCATCATTAATTGCCTACTGCAGACTTCAAGGGATACAAATATACCCCTATTTGGACGACTGCCTGATCCAAGCGGACAGCAAGCACATTCTTCTGAAACATCTGGCTTATGTAATAATGTTGTTGAACTCTCTGGGATACACAGTCAACAAAAAGAAATCAAGGCTAATACCCTCTCTGAAGATAATTTTCCTGGGTGCCAACTTGGACACAAACACCCAGATGCCCTACCTCACGCCAGAGAAGCAGGGGTAACTAACTCAATACTTCAGAGCACCAGCAAATTGCACCAGGATGACTGCAAGGAAAATCCTGCAGGCTCTGGGATTCATGGCATCTTGCATCTTACTAATCCCATGTGCAAAGCTGCATATGAGGAAACTTCAATGGTACCTGAAAAACATATGGTCTCAACACAGCCACAGTTTGAAAACAATAATACCACTAATTCCATGTCTGCAAAAGGAATTTCTGTGGTGGGCTCAAGCATGCCAAACAAACACAGGTCTTCCATTCAGCAAGCCTCAAGCAAATCAAGTCATCACAACAGACGCCTCGGACTACGCCTGGGGGGTGCACATGACAGATCAGTGCATTCAGGGCAAATGGTCCCAAAAAGAAAAGCACCTTCACATCATTCAAAAGGAAATGCTAGCAGTAATAAATGCTATTATAGCTTTCAAGGACCTTCTGCAACCAGGTCAACTATTGATAAGAACGGACAACACCACAGTTATGTGGTACATAAACAAACAGGGAGGAACACATTCATACCCCCTATGCAGACTGGCCATGTCACTTTGGAACATGGCCATGGACTTACAAATCGAACTACAAGCACAGTACTTGCCAGGCAAGGAAAACACGCTGGCAGACAACCTAAGCAGAAATATGACAGATCCACACGAATGGAAGTTGCATCCAAAAGTTTTTACAGAAATAATCCAAGCATGGGGAAGGCCAGACATAGATCTCTTTGCCTCCCACAAAAATCACCAATTGACAAAATTCTGCTCAAGGATTTTCCATCCAAAGGCCTGGAGAGTGGACACTCTCTTTCAGTTGGACATCAATGACAATTTATGCCTTCCCACCTCTTCCTCTGCTGCCCAAAGTTCTATTGAAAACCAGAGCAGACAGACCAAAGATGATTCTCATTGCTCCGGACTGGCCATGACAACACTGGTACCCAATCCTGTGGAGCCTGACGCATTCCCCACCATGGACCCTGCCTCTAATGCCTCTTCTTCTGATTCGGCACAGCTTCAAAACTCTTCACAGCCAGCTAAAAACTCTCAATCTAGCCGCATGGAAGATTCCTTAGCATCACAACAGACCCTACTCTCCAAGGAGGTGCAGGATGTCATTTTGGAGGTCAGAAGGCCGTCAACTAGAAAAGCCTACTCCGCAAAATGGAAACTGTTTTGTCTGGAATGAGAAAAAGGGCCAGGATCCTGGAAAACTGAATTTACCTCAAATACTGCAGTATCTAGCTGAGCTGCTAAGCAGTGGACTTTCTTTCTCCTCCATCAAAATCCATGCCTCAGCCATTTCTGCAGAATACAACACTGATCCACCCTTATTCTCTCACCCTCTCTTAAGACAGTTCATCAGAGGGGCTAAGAATCTAAGACCCCCACGGAAACAACCAATACCTGCTTGGGATTTCAATTTCATTCTGGAAAAACTGACCTTGCCTCCCTTTGAGCCAGCTGCCTCATCAGATTTGCACTTTGTCCTGGAAAACAGCTTTCCTTCTGGATATTACCTCAGCTCGTAGAGTTTCAGAACTACAAGCTCTCATGGCTGTGCAGCCTTTTACCATCTTCCATCAGGACAGAGTTTCCTTACGAACCAACCCGTCCTTTATGCCTAAAGTGGTATCCAGGGTAGCTTTGAATCAGGCCATACATTTACCTACCTTTTATCCTAATCCTCAAAACAAAGGGAGAGATTACTACATTCCTTGGTCATCCACAGACAACTCCATTATTATCTGGACAGAACAAAGCCTTTCAGAAAATCAGAACAGCTCTTTGTGTCCTATGCTGTAGGAGCTCAAGAAAAGCCAATTTCGAAAGACAATCTCGAAATGGATAGCCCACTGCATACGCTTTTGCTATTCTTTTCATGGCAAAACTGTACCTACAGGCATCAGATCTCACTCCACAAGGGCCACAGCTACCTCTGCAGCTTTCCTCAGAGGAGTTCCTACCAAAGATATTTTGGAAGCAGCCACTTGGAGTTCTGTGCATACCTTCTCCAAGCACTACCACCTACCATTATACTCCAAAACTAGAGCAGGCTTTGCCACTGCAGTCTTGCAGGGCATCCTGGCTCCTCCTAGTTCAACCTAGTGCCTACCACCCCTTTCTTAGCTTTGAGATTCTACCCAGCTATTATGACTGCAGCTGTATGCACGATGAACATAGTACAGTTTTGTACCTACCATAAATGTAGATATTAGAGTGCTAATACAGCTGCAGTCCTGGTTTCCCTCCCTCCTTCCCCTCTTGGGACAGGCCTATAGGCTAACACATCCTCATACAACCTGATTGGGGTATTTATTTATGGTGTATTTGCTTGCAAGTACTGTATTTTGATTATATTGCACTGCTTTATTACACAAATTTATGTATTGCCTTCCTTCTGGGGGCACCTGACATCTGGGGCAAGAAAAACTGAAGAAAATGGCGTCTGCTGGTTCCTTTATACCCCTGTCGCACTGACGTCAGGGAAGAATCGACGACAACCGATGCCGGACCTAGACTTTGGAATTCGGCCGACCGAGGACCTGCCTGACGGCAGGAGAACCCATCTGTTATGACTGCAGCTGTATTAGCACTCGAACATCTACATTTATGCTAGGTACAAAACTGTACTTTTGAAGGCATACTTTGTAATGTGGTTTTGATTCCTTGGAGGCCTCTTGCAGGGCCGCAGTTACTGGATCTGTGATTAGAAGGCATGCCTGGCTCAAGGAGCAAAATCTGCCTGATCATGTTAAAGCTACATTATTGGATTCCCCTTTACAGCATGATACTCTGGTAGTAAGGCAGAAGAGAGGTTTTAAAGAAAATGGAAGACAAAGCTAAATCTATGCAAACTGTAAATGATTTCTTACAAGTGCAGCCACCCAGATTCAGTAGGCATTGGCCTACTAAAAATGTGTCCTTTCCTGTGTCCAACAGAGTTTCTCAAGGCAAATCCAGGCGCTCAAAAGGCTCTAGATACCAATCACAGGGCTCTTACATGTCAAAGCAATGGGGTGTTTCCACCTCCAAATCTGGAGGAAACAAAGCACGACCCTACAGTAAGCAGTCTCAATGACTTCCCTCTACCATCACCAAGCACTTACCTTTTGTCAGCCCCCTTGGGGGGAAAATTAGCACTTCAGGCTCAAAATTGGCAGTTAATTACCCAGGACAAGTGGGTATTAAACATGGTATCCCAGGGGTACAGATTTCATTTCCATACTTTGCCAATTCCAAACGGTTGGCCATATCTGCCACAAAATCAATGGGCAGAGGCTCATAAACAAGTTACGTCCCTCATGGATATGGGGGCTATTCAACCAAAACCGGAAAAAGGACAAGGTTTTTATTCAAGACTGTTCCTGGTACCCAGAAAAGACTATGCCTGGTATCCAATACCGGACTTGTCTTTCTCCCACATGTTCAATGGACTTTGTAAACCAAAGTGGGCGCAGCCCAATATCTTGTAGCGCCAATATTAATCTTTCATCTCTTGGTTTGAATTCGCCTCTCCTTAACCATTCTTGCATTCATTCCTGATCAACATGGCATTCTTACAGAAGTTTTCTTTACTTGCAACTGTCTTTATGCATTTTCCACATTTTTTGCCTTTTCATCTGATCCTTCACCTTGTATTCTTTCTTTTGTTTTTGGCACATTCAGTTGCTGCCTGTTTATCCACTTGTGGCTTGATTTCCATTCCTGCTTGATGCTGATATGCTTCTGCAAGCCTAAATAGGGAAGTCGTCTTAGATTTATTCTCTTCGTATTTCAAGACTTTCACTACATTTGGGTTTTGTGAGGTCAGCAGATGTATGAAGTCTCACGACTGGAGATCTGTACATGTAATCAGTTTCAAAGAGGCCCATCTCTCCTTTGGAACGGGGGATATATGATCTTGTTATGCACTGATTTTTATAAATCATTTGGTGTGCAAAACCTTTCTTCTATGGTAGTGCACGTGTCAGAACTGCACTTCCCAAAACCTGACACCCTCTTCTAATACTACCCTGTACCCTCATTAGTTAGTACTCTGTTACAACTTTCTTTTTCAAAACACTTAACTACAGTGCTGGTACTATCTGCTTTACTTGCTCATCTATATTCAAGCTTAGAATTTCATAACTGTTAATTATCCAAACTGTATTGCAAGAACCTAAGCTACTCACATGAGTAACTTAATTATCCTAACTTGTTATATCCTAAATCGTGGTATTCCAGTTGTGTTAACCCTTATCCTGATATTGTAATCTAATATTGCACTTTGATTTTAGTTGTCAGCTACAATTCTTGCATTGTACCTACTGATCATTTAATCTTTTGTGCATGTATTGTACATTGTATATATTGTGTATTTTAGTGTGGAGCTTTTCTCCCAGGTCCTCCACTGAAAATGGGCTCACTATGGCCCAGTGGACCATCCCGGTAAACAAATGCAAATAAATTGTTTATATCTTTCTCCAAGAAAAAGCTGGGACAGTCATTGTCTAAGGAAACACACTCAAGATGGTTACCAGATTGCAGTTATTTTGTCTATAAATTTACAAGTTATGCCCTTAAAATCAAAGCCGAATGTACGTGGCAACCTCAACAACATTTGCAGAACAAATGTCTGTCAGTAACATATGCACATCAGCAACTTGGTCCTCAGCTCAACAATTTGTATCTCACTGCAAGTTGGATGTGCAGTCCAGTACTCAGAAATGTGCTTCCTTGAATCCACCTAGGTAGCTTGGGAATTTGTCCCGCATGTTGAATCAGACAAAAAAAGACAGCATCAGATATGAAAGTTACGTACTCACAATAACAATAGAGCAGTGTTGTCTTCTCTTCATCTGGTTCAACTCCCCTCCCTTTTTTCCCCTAACCAAATTGTCATAGCACTTGTAGGGATCGGCTAGATCTCCTTTCAACCCTGTATGATCCCTTGTATGTTTTACACTGTATAATGTTCTGTTTCTTTCTTGTCCTGTTATGTATGTGTATGAGCGACCTTATAGTCAATCAGCAAACTCGATCTGAGGTAATTCAGGCAGCATAGGGGAATTGTGGTTAGGAGAGGTGTCAGAGCTGTTGGATCGAAAGCTTTGTATATGGCAAAGAGGTTAGATCTGGCAGGATCCAACAAACCCACATGTTGAATCAGTTGAAAAGACAAACTTGTACATAGTTATGGTAAGTACATAACTTTCATTTTCTGCACTCTTCCTCATAGGAAAAAGTAACTTGTCATGAAAGGCCTTCATGCTGGTTCAGCACCATCAGAGCCCCCCCACCTTGCTGGTTCAAAATAAGGTGTTCCCCAGGGCTCCCAGGCAGGAAAAAAAGGAGGAGAAAAGGCAGGAGGAGGACAGGGGTCTCCCAGTTTTGGAGAAACTTACACCTCCTAGACTCCCTAGGGTAGGTTCACCCCTTCTTGGAGCGGGAACTTTTGATGGTCATAATTTTCACTGCTGCAGTAGCCTTTGGCTATATGGGTTGTATCCTGCCTTGGATACTACTGCCAACTTTACAAAGCTCTGGCTCCCTTCCCACACATACTCTGAATGCTGATCGTCTAGCCACTTGGTGGGATGTCAGCAGTTGGAGTGTAGACAATTTCACTTTTTTGCTGCCTCAAGAGGAAGCAGCTCTGAAGCTTCACAGGAGCAACAGTCAACTTCAGGTTTCATTTCTAGGTGATAAGTCACCATAAGGGAACCATTCCACCCAGAAATCCTTTCCCTTTTAAGAAAAATGGTAGCTTATTAAAAGTGGTATTCCTTCTTTAAGAAACCATGTATTTTTTCAATACCAGAAGTGTCCTGTGAAGGACCACTATTTTTAGCATAGAGAGAAACTTTTACTTATAATGGGTTAATTTTGTGGTAAAATTTAAGTTTTCAGAAGTATATTTTTAAGGATCAGAAAGCTTTTTCCAGAGAAAGAAACCTTTTACATGTTAGATACTTGTATTTACCTCAAAATACACCCATACTTACTTCCTAGTCATCCCCTATAACAGTCTCAAGACCTTACGCTCATCTAATAAACTACTTGTACAAATATCAAAATCCAACAGTTCAGCTGGTGACACCTTGTTCTCCAATACAGTAGGTAAAGCCTGGAACATCCTCCCAAGACAGCTAACCTCAATGTCCTCTGCCAGCTTATTTAAAAGCAAGCTCAAACCCTACCTTAAATCACACTGGTTATGCCCCTGTGTTAACCCAGACTAAGCACCAGACCATTAACTATACTCCCACAATTCTTAGTCTCTCTAGATCATGGTGTTGTGTGTACTCACTAATTACTAGTGAGCTTAACCTTTCTTAAGATTTTTTTCACATGTAAATATGTATATATTGTGGAATGGTCAACCACCTTCATATAAGATCACAACTTCGGTGATAAAGAACACCATAAATGCATCCTTGTATGTTGATCTTCTGTATTCTGTCCATGTATCTCTTGTGTTTTTCTTTCTTAGGTTTATATGTGACCTTAGTACCTATTTAATATAAACTAATAGTTGTATCTAGTTTAGTGTTATATTAAGTTTTCTTTCCCTAATAGAATGCATAATATAAAATCCTAGGCTTGTAATATGTTAAAAAGATTTGTAATACACCATTTCTAATGCAATTGTCCTAAATGTGTTCTTTCTTAGAAAAATATTTCTTTCCCTACTGAAATATAAAATATATAATCTTAGGCTTGTAATATTTTTTAAAAAACTTCTTATGTACCAAATTCTACTGTTAATGTATTTGCCGTGACCTTTTATGTTATATTTTTTGGGGCTTTTCTCCCCAGGCCTCCACTGAAAATGGACATATATCCAGCTGGACTAGCCCGGTCAACAAATGTAAAATAAATAAAATAAAAAATGTGCTTCATGATAACTTGCCTGATTTTTTTTTTCTGTCAGTATACTTCAGAGAAGGGTCTGACTGATTTGTGTGCCGTGCTTGTGGTTCTTCTTTTGAAAGGAGGCTGTGTGAGAAATTGTAAATGTTTGTGCTGCTTGTGAACAGTAGCCTGATGCTGATGACATGCCTCCTGATCAGCTCTTTCCATTAGTGCTCACCGACAACCAGGCTTCTTCCTGGCTACGTCATGCTTACTTAATCCAGTCCTGATGGCTGTGCTGCTGCTGCACCTAAAAAGAAAAAGCAACACATTAAGGAGCCCTTAACACTATATAGTGGGCTCAGTGCCTCCACCTTTAGTGAGTGACTGTAGTGGCTGATTGTTATTCCTTAGACCACTCACTTAATACTCCGTATTCCTGTGGTGTAGTCACTTCAGCCACCATATGGTTCGTCCATGTCTTTTGCAGCTTTTTCATTGCCCAGTCTGGGCATGGGAGAATCATCATCTTTGAGTCTAGGAGTTACTTGGGAAGTTTTTCTTGAAGTGGCCAGGGAAGGAGACCTCTTGCCAGGGGGGTGAAGTGCCATCCCCTAGTCAGTCTTCTTCCGAGGAGGTCATTGCAAAGAAAAAAGAAAAGATTAGACGTGCTCTTTTGAAGATAGGGTGTATGTTTGCAATGATTACCTTACCTTAGCCACAACATTAAAAAAAACGGTGCATGACAGCTTTCAATTCCACGTATTGAATAAAGCGGGTCTATATATTCTCGAAAGCCGACAATATCGAAGCTGATACTGTCGACACGAGAATAGCGAAAGTGCACATCGAACGTATAAATGGAAATCTCTGTAAGGGGAGATTTCCGTTTTCTGCAATGTAGTGCGGTCTAGGAGTTGGTATATTTAAGTACCGGGGGACGTTGGGGGAGCCGGGGGGGCTTGCCTCCCTGCTTAAACGCTTTAGGGTTCTTTTTTTTGTTTGTTTTTATAAGTTCGATATTTGAAGACATTGACCATATGGTGTTCGATGTTTTCAACCATCGATCTTATAGTATAGACCCGAATAAAGCACCAAAAGAAGAACTTTCAGGACTGTTTAATGACCGATTGGAAAAGAACTTGAATGGCAAATTTGACTAAATGTGAACAAACCACAAGGACTTAACACACAGACCTCAATCACAAGTGTACTAAACCTCAGAAAACACCACCATGGTTGTTACTAAACCATGCACCTTTTCATTCTGTTTTTTCTGGTTCACTTGCAGTCGGTACTTTGGTAAATTTTCTATGGGCCACCAGGCTGTATGCTATCTGAGCGGCAAAGGCTCCTAACAGATTTAATTTAATTTACCATGGTTACAGTTTTGATCTTTGGCTGTTCTTAACAGACTGTTTTTCAAATTAGACATGGAGTTTTTTTTTTTGTTTTACTGTTTCTTGAACTTGTTTTGTTGGTACATCATTTTTTATTTCTTATTTTTAGATGTTCTGACTTTGCTTATGTTTTTTCTGGTATTTTTTTCAGACTGGTTATTTTATCATTTATTAGATCTAGGTTTGAGTGATTAATAGGGAACACACATTCACTTTATCTAGTAAGGTACAAAACTTGATAACTGCTTGTGTTAATGTATGCTGTATTGGTGCCTTTGTGAATTCTCATTTGACACAGTAATCCCATCTATACTTAACTCGAACATGACCCTACCAGGATACCTGTCAAGATGCACCCATCCCTACATTTTTGGCAGATCTGGTGAAGCGAAAGCGCTCGTAAAACATTGGACATTCTTAACTTTAAAGAGGTGGGGTTTTAATATTAACAGATTGCCCCAATTACTAATTAATATAATATTTAGCCTAATTCCCCTGTATAACTAACGTTCCTTCTCTAGGATTTTACTAGTTAGGTGAAAGAGGCTTCTTCTTGGTAAGTGTTAACTCACTGTTTTCACTTATTCTGTTACAAGTGTTCAGTTTCTCCGTCTATAGGGACAACTTTGTGGAAACCCACTCAAGGTTTTTAAAAACAAGTGAGGCTCTGGCTTATGCCAGAACTCTCAAGGCAACTTAAGTTAGCGACATTAAATTGATACGTTTAGGGACTATCCCAATTCTAGGGCTCTATTACATCAATCTGTGACTTGGGTTTCCACACACTATATAGGCTCGCCAAGCTCCTATTCATACCCAGTCCTGAGCTAGCATTTCCAACCACCTCCTGTCAAACAGGCCATATACACAAAGGCCCATTGGCCTTCGTGTGTAATAGGACTGTCCATCTACAACTGAGGATAGGCCGACTAAACCATCCTACCACAGGGAGAGATTTTTAAATAACCAGTCAGGACATCAGTTTATTCCAGTGTTTTTTCTTGAAATATCGATGAGTTTAATGAACTAAACATTGACTGCTTAAGGATTTGTACTTTTGTAGTATGAACAGTTAAAATACCAAACATGAAAACCTTGACGCCGTAGACACTAGGATTATTTTAAAGAAGCCTCTATCTTTATATATATATATATATATTTCCATTTTTATTTAATTCTGATTTGTATCTGTTTTAATATTAATCATTTGTCTATTAGAGGTCAGTCTGCACTCCCTGATTACTGACTGAGAGTTAACCACCATATCACTGGAGCCACTCTCCACAGCTAAAAGAATTAAAAGTTGTAAATATATGAAAAGTTATTTCAGTTTAACCATTAAGCAGGAGACCCGATGTTAGGGACTACAAAAAGGACTTAGCCTAAGAAGATTCAAGTGATTATTTTTGTGATTCTGCGGAGCACTCTATAGGACCGTTGAGGCCAATATCAGGATGAGTGTCATTTTGAACAAAGAGCTCTAATCCCACATATCATAAAGCCCCATTGGTTACATATTTCGACCCAGTCATACTGCAGTATTATAAAACCACCACCTATCCGCCAGGGCTTGAACAGAAAAGTCCCATTGGCCATCCTTTGAAAAAGTCCATCCAGTTGCTGTAGGCCCAGTTCACTCACCCACTTCAGTAATGGAGACCAATGATAGGATGACTAAAACCACCTACCACAGGTAAGTTTCTTAGTTAACAGCCAATAATCAGCCTGTGTGGTTTTGCTGTTCTCCTTTTAATAATATTAACAATTGAAATTGCCTCAAGACTGTATATAAATAGACATTGATCATATGTGCTAAAAGAATTGCACAGCGCTCATCTGTCTAAGTATTCTTACAGTACAAGTTTAACTGTAAAGGATATGAACCAAGCCATTGGTTTGTTTTCCTATGAGAGATTGAAGAGCATAAAGAATTTTGTTGTTCTAACCAGAGTTAAACTAGCCTGACCCATTGGTCACTGATACCGATTTATTATTGTGGGGCCCCATCAGCAAGACTAACACTTGCTGTAGGTGGCTTAAGGCTAGTGTAACACAGGGTTGCACAATGTTACCCAATTGCTGATACCTTACCTTAGCCAGGAAATTATTACAGGCTGTTAATCCTAGAACTCAGAAATACTTACCAGAGTGCAATCTCAAAGAAATTCTTGACATTTTTTCAGAGGATTCTGACTTTAACCAAGATGGGGCTTCTTCTCTGTGTTTCCCAAGTCCAGCACTGTGATTCTAAGGAATGTGTGTCCTTTTCAGCTCCCTTGGAGGAGGTTTCCTTTTCAGAAAGTATTTCAGGATGAATGAAGTATTTTTTATGAAAATAGGTGTATGCTCCACTGAACTGAGGCGATACTGTAAGTTGTAAGTGGATGTGCTTCAGTCTGCACCCATTCCTTCCATTTTGCCAGCCTTGGATGAGGTGTTAAAAGCTGCCTGTAATAACCCTGACTTTCAGCCTTCAGTCCCAAAAAGGCAGATAAAGCTTATAAGCTATTTCAAGGTAACAAATTCTTGTTTTCTCATCTTAGATCTGACTCTGCTGCCATTTTGACCTCAAAAACAAGACTCTGTCTATACCAACCTTTCTGTGGATAAAAAAAAAAAATTCTCATCTTCCACTTTAGCATACAGAATTCTTAACTACCAAGCACATATGTGGATTGTGGAAGTGTATTCTTTATGTAGACAGTTTGAGGGAATACTGTACTACACTTCAGAAGGTAGATGTTACTGAATTCTGTTTGCAATCTTTCTCAAGTATCCCAACATGCTTTGAAGAGTGTATGTAATTGTGCAGATATTGTGGCCAAGGCCACTGCTACTGTCACAGTTTTGAGGAGATATGCCAACCAAAAGTTAACTGATGAAGTCCAAGATTTTAAACTGTATTTTAGGTAAGGTTTTTGTTTGCTCCCTCTGCTCAAATAATTTTTTGAAAGAAGCAAATAAATCCAGATAGTTTCTAAGATTTTAAGTCCCCCATTACAAATCTCTCAAATCCTCTACTTCCTTTAAAGGGCAAAATAAGCCATCCCTGCCACCTCCTGGCAAACAGGGAACAAAAAATTGGGTATCCTTTCAGAAAAAGGCACATTCTAAACTTTTTAGAATGACTATGCCAGTAGTCTTTCATCCCCTCCCTTCCCCTCTAAATCTGTCCCCACAAATTGGTGGTCAGTGTCCCCTTTGGCAGCAGATTGCACCAGGCTGTCCAGTGATAAAAGTAGTTAAGGAAGGTTACATTTGGGATTGGATACACATACCTCCTTTAGGTGGAATTCCTCCCCATCCTGCAAACCAAACAAGTTTTCTCCAAGTTCTTCGACAGTTGCTTGACCATTCGAGTCCTAGTACTTTAGATCAAAAAGGGAGAGTCTTCTACTCCAGAATATTTCTGGTTTCAAGGAAAGAACTTTTGTTTAGACCAGTTCTAGATCTTTCCTGCCACAATCTGTTTATGAAAATGCAAAAATTCAAAATGTTTGTCCCCTCAATCTGTTACCAGTAATCCTTCGAGCGTTATGGTAACATTACATGTAAAGGACACATCACATCCCCATAACCCCAGGCTTCAGGAACTTTCTGAGATTCTCTATGACTAGATCACGTTATCAGTTCTACGTGGTTTGCTGTCAAAATTTAGTTTGGCACTTGCACGAAGCTGGGAACGTCGAAAGGCAGTTTTCAAGTTTTCATAATGCCAATCTGGAAAATGATCTAATCTACATTAGAGAATGGCAGTGTGCATTCTCTAATGTGGAATCAACATTCTGATAACAGATTGCACTACAGTGAGGATTGGGAAATGTACCCATGTTATGTTGTCCTTGTCTCACCTTCCTTGTTGGTTGGGTTCAGAGCCGAACCTCTGCTCCAACTCGGCCGTATTGTAAAGCTTGGGAGCTTCCACTGGCTTGAGACTAGACCCTATCCCATCATGTCTAGTGCTGGTTACCTAGATCTCATTTGCCTGTTGAAGCTTCAAGATTGCTAGATACTGACTCGGGCTAAGTTTTTGATTTTTCTTGTTATACTCTGCATTTAAAACTTAATATTTTTTCAGGAATCTTTCTGTAGATTAGTAGTATTTGTTTAGCATCACCATCTCTGTTTTCTGGTTATTGTTGTTGTTTAGGCTGTTTTTCCTTCAGGCCTATCCCCCCTATCAAATCAGTCTTTTCTTAGAGGATTCCCCCTTAGCCCATTTTCAGTTGGAGGGCTTCCCCTTATTCCCTATTTCTCCCTTTCTGATAAGGAGTAGCTGTTTAAGTTAGAGGCTCTCCTCGGTTGGTGGAGTTGTCGTTTAACTTAGAGGCTCTCCCCCTTCCATTACCTTCCGTTTTTTTTTTTATAAAAAAAGTTAGTGTTGTGGTTATTGTAGTGTTGTAGATTTCCTGTTCTTGATATCTATAACTTCACTGTCTTGTTCTGAGAGGTTTACTGAAAGGGCCTTTTGACACTCCAGTGGAAGGGAATCAGGCTAGCAAACCAGGAAAACCCCCCAAACCAACATCTGTCTGTTCCGACCTTGGAGCCATCGAGACTCACAGAAGTCTTTCCAGTTCATCGGATCTGAAAACTCTCTGGTCCAACAAGACCTTTTCCTGTGGTTCCGTCCGTGTCCTTGGAACCGTCTAAGAGTCATAAAAGGACTTGATCTCCTTCCTTGGAACCGGTGAGGTCTGCTCCATAGTTGCTGCTTCTACAGTCTGTGGCTGTCACCGATCTTCCACCCTCTCCTCTCGATCGTCCAGGAGCCTTTCAGACGATGATGTGGAGGAGGAGGGTGGTGAAGAGGCTTCTCAAGACAATGGCTCTCGCCAAAATCTTATCGAGCCCAGCCCGTATGGATGTGGCAGACTACTCTACCCCCCTCCCCCGATCATCTGTTGCTCCTTCGATTCACCTGAGCTCAGAGCCGGAGTGCATGGAAGTCATTGTGGTGGAACTCTCTCTGTTCCCCATTGCTTTGACCTGTATGAATCTTGTGCCTGGTATCTGGAACCCTTAGGGTGTTTGGATTTGCCCCTTTGAGGTCTGTCTGACACAGGAAAGGACCAATGTTTTGTAGGCCAGTGTCTACTGAATCTTGGTGGCTGCACTTAAGAAGTCTTTAACAGTTTGCTTAGACTTAGCTTTGTCTTCCATTTTCTTTAGAACTTCTGCCTTAATACCAAATAGAGAATCATGCTGTAAAGGTGCATTTAGCAATTTAGCTTTAACATGATCAGGCAAATTTTGTTCCTTTAACCAGGCATGCCTTCTAATTACAGATCCAGTAACTGCGGCCCTGCAGGAGACCTCTAAGGAATCAAAACCACATTGCAAAGTATGCTTTCCAACTTGTTCAGCTGCATGCAATAATTCCTGCAATTCCTTATTTTCTGCACATTCTGAAATCAGCATCATTTTCTGTTTCAGCAATCCCATAACATGTTGTTGGTACTTAATCATATGAAATTGACAGTTTAAGGCCCTGATTGCCAAGGTTGCTGATGTATAAACCTTTTTCCCCATCTGTCTAGTGCCCTTGAATCTCTGTCAGAGGGTGTAGGATTTTTTGCTGTTGAGGCCTTAACTCCCTTTGGACCCTGTGAAATAGTTTCAGGATCAGCAGCAGGGTTTCTAAATAAAAATTTATGAGAGTCAGGTACCCTGTAATATCTGTCAGGCTCACTGGGAGCCGGAGGTAAGGAGTCCGGGGTCAAGCTGGACTCCGAAAACACATCATCCAAAATGTCTAAAACAGGGGGGATGGCTAAAGGCTTGTGCTGAGGGAGAAGGAAATCTCTGAGCCTCTTTTTTGATTCTGAGAAATCTTGACTCTCCCAGTGAAAATGCTCCCTCAAAGTATGCAAGGTTTCTCCAAATGAATAATCCTCAGGAGGAGATGCAGATGGAATAGACTCCTCAGCATCAGAATCCTCATAGGGAGGTATAGACAATTCCTGATCAGAAGAGGAAACAGAAGAAATAGAAACCTGATCTGAAGATTCATAATCAGTGTCTTGCCTAGGCCTCTTATCTGGAGGGGGATGGGTACCCCTGATCAAGGTAATAAGGTCTTCATCCATTTTGATCATCTGTTTTTTAGGCATAGAGTCCTGTGCACGTGGCTCATGCGTCAGTTTTTTAGTTTTAGAAGTTGCTTTTGTCTTTGGTTTTGCAGCTGTCATCGGTTTGATATACAAATGTTCAGGTCTGAATACACCCTCAGAAGCCGGTGCCTGCTCAGCAACTCCGGACCCATCCGAGGGAGATGCACCTGTTGGTCCAATACCTTGAGTATCTTGCGGCATGCCGGACTCCACATGGGTGTCGGCAGAGGCCTGCGACACGAAGGTAGCGGGAATTGGGGGCTGCGAAAGCGCCTCACTGAGTACCGGCCACTGGCTTAGGAGAAGCTTCATCGTTGGTCTTGGATCTCGACTGCCTTTCTCTGTCCTTTTCTTTGCGTTTTTTATGTACACCGGTAGTCAGATTGCTATCCGACGACATTTCTGGGTAGTTAAATCTGTTTCCAAAATACTTTGATGCAAAAATATACTGACACTTAATAGTGTGTTGGTTAAATCTAGCAGAAAACCGACAGCCAGGCACGTTGTGGTCAGGGCCTAGGCAAGGAATACAGTATAAATGGAAATCCTTACGAGGTATTTGCTTCCCACAAGTAATACAATTATTAACTTTTTCTGACATCGGTAAAAAGCAAGAAAAAAAATTCCCCAATGGGGTACTTAGCTTTAGTGAAGACTTCGGTTCTGAAACTCAAACTCAAATTTTTCAGTAGTCAGCCGACCGGCACTTGCGAAAATGCTTCTGCTTCGGGCACCGCACATCAAGAAAGACTAAAGAAAATGGCGTCTGCTGCATGTTTTGTACTCCTGACGACCTGACGTCATGGAAGAGAAGACGGCAACCGACGCAGGACCCAAGACTTTGAAATTCAGGCCGACTGAGGGCAACCTGCCAGCAGATTACCCAAATGTAATGATGCAACAGTGAATACACTCGAACATCTACATTTATGGTAAGTGTACACAACTGTACTTTCCGACATCCACTTAGATCTCCTCAATATCTCGTATCGAGGGATCTGGGAGCCAACACTCCCTCGGCTCCGAGGGGGGGAGCAGCATTGGACCCTTGTCTGACCCCATTCTCCCTCTTGGAGCTTCTGCGCAGATGAGCTTGGCCCCCACATCAGCCTCAGAGCCATCACCCTCTGTGCGGGAGAGGTCTCTCGACTCTTCAGAGCTGGGGACCCTCTCGGGCCGGGAGTGTGGTGCCTTTGAGGTGATGAGGAATGTGCTGTTCTCGCAGACAGCTCCTCCCTCTGCTTCAGCTACTCCGTCCGCTACGGAGCCAGTGTCTTCCCTCTCACCACCCCCTCCATTCTAAATGTAGGGAACCAGTGCCCCAGGGCGGCTGCATTGGGCACCCCCCTCTTCCAAAACCTCCCCAAAGCATCCCCCCTGAGGAGTTCCCTCGAAAGAGGACATGTAAGGGGGAACGTGGACTCCCCTGAGTCTCTGACATTGGACACTGACTTGGAGGACTCAGAAGGGACACCACGGTCCCCCTCTGAGGATGTCTCATTCTCGGACATCCTGGAAATCCTCAAGCAGAGGGGTGGCTGGAAGTCCCTTTCCCTGTCTGAGGATGAGTCCTGTACCTGGATGTGTTTTGTTCCTGGCCCTCCACCTCTAGGGTGTCTCAGCCCTTCAACCCGCTGCTAGAGATAGTAAGTCGAAACGTGTGGAGCTTTCCGGAATCAGTGGAACCAGTTCTGCGGAGGCCCAATAAGTTTAGGAACGGCACCAGATGACAAAACTTTCCTAACCAAGGGTGTGCCAGTTGATGCTATGATGGTGGCAGCAGCCACTAAGAAGGAATTAGCAGACTTCTACATCTGTCCATCTGCCGAACAGAGTCCCGTACAATGGACAGATACAGGAAGCGTGTCTTTCCAGCGGCCTTTACTCTCAGGTCACTGAATTATCTATCCCATTTCACCCGTCTTCAGAGGGATCTCCTGAAAGAGCTAGGAGATGCCCTGCAGAATCCTACAGTTACGGGAGCTGCAGATAGGTCTGCTTCTCAGCTTGTGACCTTGTCTTCGGAAGTTGACTCCTCCATGCGGCTTATTTCCTATGCCGATGGAGCAAGCAGGGCTGTAGGCACAGGAGTCTCTTAATGGAGACATTCTTGGATGCGCCTTTATCAATTTGCGGAACCTTTCAAGTCCTCCTCAACCAATGCCCCCTTTGATGGCTCGTCGTTTGGGCCTAAGGTAAAAGAGACTCTGACTTGGTGCGAGCAGGATGGCAAGACTCTGTCTGCCATGGGAGTATTTTTTTCAGTGCCTTCTAGACCTTAACCTAAAGGTCAAAAAAGGCAGAAAAATGTGGTTCTGGAAAACCTAGGGAGCTTCGCCTGATGCACTTGAATTTTCCCCCCGGGGCAGAGGGGGTAATAATAATGGGAGATGCCACCCTCGCAGCAGAGGGGGTCTGCAGAGTCAGAGCGACAGAGATGCGTTCTCTGGGAGGCCCTTCCAGCGCTCCTGAAAAGGGGGCTTGCCTGTCCACCTCTGGAGGCAGTTGGGGAAAGATTGTCACTCTACCCAGAAGCCTGGCAAAATATCACAGAAGACACATGGATACAGTCTATAATATCCAGGGGATACAGTATTCTTTTCTCCATGCCACCTCTTCCCTAAAAACAAAAATCCATCCCAGATGTGCCACCTAGTCTAAGGGAACAAGCAACTCGAAGTTCAAACGTTGCTAAGAAAAAGTCATCCAAGAAGTCCCTGCAGACCAAATCGGATCCGGAACTTACTCAAGGTTCTTTTTAGTACCAAAGAAAATGGGACTGGAGGCCCATTTTGGAACACAGCAAACTCGACGAAATGTCAAAAAGACAAAGTTCCAGATGGTGACACTGCGGTCCATACTTCCCTTTCTGTGAAAGGACAATTGGATGTGCTCCATCGATCTCCAGGATGCGTGCTACCATATCAAGATGGACAGGCGATCCAGGAGATTTCAACATTTCCGGCTGGGAGCCAGTCATTACCAACTCAGAGCTGTGCTTTTTGGCCTCACCACAGCCCCCAGGGTGTTCACCAAATGCATGGCAGTATTTACGGCTCATCTGAGGCGTCTAGGATTCTGGGTGCTTCCATGTCTGGACGACTGGCTCCTTACCTCCACCACCGAGCATTGACTAACCAAGACGAGGGACACCACAGTACGGCTCTGCTCAGCTAGGCATCACTATAAACTACAAAAAGGCTGCCTTGTTGCTCTGTCAATGTATTACATTTATAGGAGCAGATCTAGACACCAAAGACATGATAGCAAAATTGCCTCAGGAGATGGGTCGACCATTTGACACCAAGTTGCAACTCTAATCAGGAGGAAAAATACTCAAGATTTGTTCTGAATGTCCTGGGCTCAATGGCGGCAGCAATAACACTAGTTCCCTTGGCACTTCTCCACATGAGGTTATTGCAGTGGCTCCTGTTTGCTCAATGGTCCATGCAAGATCTGCCCATGTCCCACGAAATTCTCCTCACGGCGACCTGCAAGAAGGACCTAAAATGGTGGCTTCAGTCCACCCAGCTGACAATAGGCAAGACAGTTCGTCCTCCCCAACCAGTGGCCACAGTGATCACGGACGCTTCCCAGATTGGGGGGGGGGGGGGACATTATCTGGGACAGACTTAACGGAACTTGATAACAACACGAGTAACATTTGCACATAAATGTCCTTGAGATGAGAGCGGTGCTCCTGGTGTTGCAAGCACTTCACAGCTTTCTCTCCACAGGGCAGAGACGATTGCAATTCAGACGGACAACATGTCAGTGGTATGGTACATCAACAAGCAAGGCGGAACCAGATCCTACCCGTTATCTTGAGAGACCCTTAGAGTATGGCAATGGGCGTTGTCCTCCCAACGCTTTCTGATCGCGACGCACATCCCTAGGAAATCCAGCGTAATAGCAGACAAGTTAAGCAGGGCTACACTTATGCCTCACTAGTGGTCCCTGAAACAGGGCATTGCAAACCAGATTTTTTGCAACTGTGGCCAGCCTTGTTGTTGTCTTTTTGCCACTTCCATCAATGCCAAATGCAGCAGCTATTTCGCCCTAGTCCCCCCACCGGGACAATCACCCAGGGATGCACTTGTTCACGATTGGCCCCCAGGACTTCTTTTATGCCTTTCCCCCATTCCCAAGGTTCTTCAGAAAGCAAAATCAGTGGTTTGCAAGCTAATCCTCATTGCCCCCTACTGGCCTCATCAAATCTGGTTCCCGATTCTATGGCCCCATCTTCTGGAGGAGTCTTTGGTCCTGGATACAGCTTCGGATCTGTTGATGCATTAGTCGGGCACACTCCATCCTTCCTTACAGGCCCTCAAGCTTGACAGCTTGGTTCCTCCACTTCCCGGCTTAGCCAGGCTTCCTGACATCTCTCCGGCAGTACAGCATATTCTCATTTCCTCTCACAAATCCTCTATGAGGAAGCTGCATAGTAGCAAATGGAAACGGTTCTCTTGTTGAGTTGTCAAAAATAATATTGATCCTTTTACTGCACCCATTTCAAAGATCCTAGAATTCCTCGCTGAAACTTTTAACCAAGGAGCAACAGAAGCAACTGTCAGAGTTCAGTTGGCTGCTATTTCCAATTTTCATGTGGGAGAAGTAGGTTCCAGTGATATGTCCCACAGGCTATGCAAAGCCTTTCTGAGGGGTACTATCCTTTTGAGACCCCCAGTAAGAGAAATACTTCCTCCTTGGGATCTAAATTTAGTCCTAGCTGCCTTGTTTCTTCCCCTGTTCAAACCGGCTAGTTTTTTTTGACTTGGAAAACTATTTTCTTGATCGCCATTACCGCAGCTTGGAGGGTATCAGAATTGCAAGCCCTTTCCATTCATTCCCTCTTATTTGATTTTTCACAAAGATAGGGTTTCTCTCAGGGCCAACCCTTCCTTTCTACCAAAAGTTTGCTCAGAGTTCAATCTGAATCAGTCGAGAGAACTACCAGTGTTCTTTCTGAACTGTGGCAGTAAGGCAGAGTATAAACTCCACCAACTGGATGTTCATAGACAATTACGTTTTTGTTTGCACAGGCCACAGGAATTCAAACAATCTGACCATTTGTTTTTATCCTTTGCAGAAAACAAAAAGGGAACTTCTGTTTCGAAAGTGACTTTATCAAAATGGATTTCAGATACCATTACTTACATCTATAGCTCACAGAACAAACTACCACCAGGAAAAATTAGAGGACACTCAACCAGAGCCTTGTCTACCTCTTCTGCCTTTCAGGCCAGACTGCTTTTAGACTCAATTTGTTTGGCAGCTATGTGGGTTAGCCCCCATACCTTCACTCATTACAAAGTAGGTGCTGCCTCCCAGAACAGGGCATCCTTTGGTTCCACGGTCCTGAAGAGTATATTCCATTGAGCCACCCAAGGAGAAGGTGCTGGGGGTTTGGTTCCAACCAACAAGAAGGAAGGCAAGATAGGGGCAACCTAACATAAAGTAGTTATGTACTCACCGTAACGTTCCATGTTTGTTGTCCTTGATCTCTCCTTCCTTCCTTTATCCCACCCTCCTTCCTCCTCCTGGAGAATCGAGAGTTGTCCATCTTTGGCTGTATAGGCCTTGATTCCCTTCCTGCCTTATGAGTTGGATAGAATAAGAGATTCTACTAATGGCTTGATGTTTTTTTCTTATATATGTATGTATATACGCGCACACACACACACACACACACACACACATATATATATATATATATATATATATATATATATATATATATATATGTGTGTGTGTGTGTGTATATGGTGATATGTATATGGTGATGTGTGTGTGTGTGTGTGTGTGTGTGTATGTATGTGTATGTATATATATATATATATATATGTATATGGTGAATATGTATATATAAGTATATGGTGATATATGTATGTATGTATATGGTGAATATGTATATGGTGAATATATATATACCAATATATGGTGATATATATATACAAATATATGGTGATATATATATGTGTATATATATATATGTATATATATATATATATATATATATATATATGATTATATGTCTGTAGTTTATATATCTGCATGTTGTGGTCTAGTGTTGTAGGTTATCACAAACGAGAGCTGGCTAAGTAGCACTAGGCATGATGGGATAGGGTCTAGTCTCAAGCCGGTGGAAGCTCTTGAGCTTTAGAATACAGCTGAGTCGGAGTCAAGGTTCAGCTCCAAACCCAACCAACAAGAAGGAAGGCAAGATCAAGGGCAACAGACATGGAACATTATGGTGAGTACTTAACGTTTTTGTCCTCACTGTAGTACATTCTCATAGTTGGAATATATAACATATAGAGGGTGTTGGGGGCACAGGGGCCCTTGCCTTCCACATGGGGGTACAAGAGGGGCTTGCCCTCCTGCGAAAATGTTACTGGTAACACGGACTTTCGACATTGGGACTTCCGGTGTTCGTGTCAGTTCCATGTTACCATCTCTGAAATTTTGGTAATTCGTTATTACGAATTTTGGTAAACTGGTTCAATCAAAAGGGAAATGATTTTGATTTTCCACATTTTGATAGTAAACGATTCTCTGCACTAACCTTTGGGTTATCTGTAGTTCCAGGGGTGTTCACAAAGTGTCTAGGTCCAGTGATGGCCCATTGCAGAATACAAAGTGTACAAGTATCTTACTGAGCTTGACATATGGGAAAAGATTCTGCAAAGATAACTGGAACCTTTAAAATGGGTCTATTCTCTCCTTACCAGTGCTGTAGGGTTCCAAGTTATACTTTAAAAATCTTCATTGACTGTGTCACAGGATTGTGTTTGTGGGCTGCTTTCAAATTTTTCTCAACAAAAGGCTTTTCTTACCCAGGAAAAAGATTTTTGTCTGGACATTTTCCTGAACTTCTATCAGCCTCAGTATTTGACAATAGAATATCTTAGGACCTTAGTGTTCATAGCTTCTATTTTTCTCCTGTTGATTCTTGTCAGAATGCACATGAGAAGAATTCAGTGGTTAAAAAAATGTGGATCCAACGTTCTCATCCTCTGGAATTTCAGATTCCAATTTTGGGCTTTGGCAAAAAGGAACTGCACTGGTAGAAGACAGCAAATAACTCAAAATCTAGGTCTCTCATTTTCTCCTGTCTCAAGTCAGTCTGTACTTACAAGTGCTTCATATTTTGCTTGTGAAGCATTTCTTGTATGTGTAAAGGTACAAGGACTATGGAACTCTTCAGTCTGACCAAATTGCAGAAATGTCAGATTTTAGCTGCCATCCATGCCATAAAATCTTTTCATCTGTGGTCTTCAGGAACTGTACAGGTGATTACAGACATCACAGTGATGTGGTACATAAGTAGTGGGACATCAGGTCTTTCCACCTCTACAGGCTGGCTATGATGGCTTAGGAGATGGCTCTTCATGATTTTACCCTCCAAGCACCTTGCATTCCATCGGAGCAAAATGTATTGGAAAGCAAGCTGAGCAGGACCAGGCAGACCCTCACAAATGGAAATTGAAGCTAGTTGTAGGAAATTACACCTGAAATAGATCGGTTTGTCTCCTGACAGAACAGACAAATTCTGCACCAGGACTCATTGCAGACAGACCTGAAAAAGAGGCTTTCTGATTTCTGTGGTCGGGGATGTTCCTTTACATATTTCCACCCTTTGCTCTGATAGCCAAGGAAATTCTGAAGATTCAGAAGGACTTAAATTTTTGGGCCTAGGCAATACTTTGTGTTGGAAAAGTTAATTGCGTCTCCATTTGAACCATCTCATCAGACTGGTTAAGGTTCATCACATGGAAGATAGTAATTCTTATTGCTCTCAGACTCCTGCAAAGAAGCATGTCGGAGTTGCAAGCTGTCATGGTGGATGAACCCCATTTGGTCTTCCATACAGATAGGGGACATTAAGAACAAATTCATTTATGGCCATAGTTGTTTGATGGCTTGATTCAAAGTAAACTCAATCTACTAGCATTCTAACCAGTTCCTCAAAACCAGGTAGAAAGTTTTCTATATATTCTGGATGTGTACTATCTTGACAGAACAAAGTTCTTTAGAAAAACAGATCAGCTGTTTATTTCTTATGATGGGATAAATTAAAGACAGCTCATGTCAAAACAGACCATTGCACGATAGTTACCCTGGGCTTTTATTCCCACCATAACAAATCTGTTCCCGGCAATATCAAGAGATGGTCAGCTTTTAGAACCTTGGCTTCTGCTATGGCATACTGGAAACGGGTGGACTCTAGAACCATTCCAAGAGGCATCAACATGGTCCTCTCTAAATATTTTTTATAGGCGTTACAAATTAGATTCCTTTTTCAAGTTCAGAAGTCTTTGCTAGGACCATTCTCTGGGGGCTCCTGTATCCTTTCCTTTCTTCCCTCCAGGTTGGATAGGCTTTGCTGATCAAACCATATAGCCAAGGCTGCTGCAGCAGTGAGAATTGGTGAATGGAGTATAGTTCTGTAACTTGCACTTACATTAACAGTAGATGTTTGAATTCTTCATTGCTGCAGTAGTCACATCCACCCTCCATCCTTGTACTTATATATAGTTAGTTATTGGGATGTAAAAAGCTATTTGCTAGTGTTTGTTTTTAGAGCTCTCCTCTCTGTATGGCCAAGAATGTTCTGATTGTGTACACTCAAGACTGCTGGTTTCCCTCCAAGGAGCTAGCCAGTCAGCAGTCTAGAGTGTAGGTGCAAGAGGGAGCCAGAACATTGTGAAGCTGGTCAGTTGTATCCAGGCAGGATACAATGCCTATAGCCAAACACTACTGCAGTGAGGAAATTGAACAGTTACTGATTTCTTGGGTCCTCTTCTGAAATTGGAACTGCAGGACTGGTGCCTTGTGTGCCCGTGATTGCAACAAGCTCCTTCCTACCTCTAATTCCCCCTTAATGATTATTGCTCCAGATTTCATTATTACCATTAAGACATCTCCTCAGAACTCAAGTTTATTCAGAGAAAAGTCAATTTTTTTTGTAGATTAAGAACCAGATAAGCTTGGTTATACTATTTCATCTTACTTTGTAGTTTGGTTTGGGGACTTTCCAAATTAATATTGATTTTTATTTTTGTCTAAGGAGATAGATATGGACAAAGAACCCAAGCAGGGATTTAGGAAATGTTAAAAGTGTGGGTATATATTGGCACCTCAGGACCTTCATGACTTCTGTCTAGTTTGTCTGGAAGTGTTGCATGTCAATAGCAGCTGCTCTAAATGTAAAGGTCGTAGTCCCAAAACTTTAACAGGTCAACACAGCAAACTGTTTGCCAAGAGGATTGCTCCCCTTGACTCTGCCACTGGCTCATGTGAATCCCCAACCAGAAAAGTAAAATAAACAGAGGGAACCCTCTGTTTTGGAGAATGTTCTTCTTCCCAAGGCATCTAGGTCTGCAACCCCTCCCCAGGCAGTTGCTCCTCTCCAATCCTTTCTCTACAGGGTCCTGCAGCTTCCTCACCATGCCCCCCAACCCATACTATCCTTGCCAAGGTTGTCCCCTTCCAAGAAACAAGATTCTTCAGCACCAAGAAGGATTAGACTCCTTAGCACTGAGCAGGTGGTGGTCCTTCAAAAAAGAAAATATTAAAACTGATTTCTACCAGGCTTACTTCTACTGCTGCTGGACGCTGCTATAGGTCTCTCAGAAGCCCAACTCAAGTGGCTTGGGAGCATATGATATCGGCCTTTAAGGCTCAGATTCAATATGGTTTCATCTCTGTCTGACAGTTCCTGCTGTGGGCCAGGGTTTGACCTAAATTGCTCTTTCAGTCATTTCTGCTCCAGGACAGGTTTTGGCCCCAATTGTGTTTGGATCAGCACAATTGTCAGTGCGATTTGATCTACTTTACCAACGCTGTCTACTTCGATGCCAGTAGCCTCAACACCAGTCATGCCTGTGCTGATGATTACTAGGCCCTTGGTGGGTTGGGGGTTGGTTCATCATTGAGGTCATCTTCACCTATAATTGTCAGGATGTTCTTTGTTTTGAAGGAAGCTGCAACTTGCACCTCTGGACCAAAGGTCTCTTACTTGGCTTTTATTTATTAAAATACCACTTAAGACGTAGGCACATGTGCATTAATTAAAAAAAAAAAGAAAAGAAAACTATTTTAACATTCTTCATTTACGCAAGTTATTACAAGTTTTCTTTCTTTATAAGAGCCATCTTTCAGTCCAGCATTACATAAATCACTCAATTCTTGTCTTCTCCGACCTCACTCCTCCTGAACATTATTCTGCATGTATTCTCACAAGTTCCTTTTATTTCTTTGTAATTTGGTCATACCTTTTTCTAAAGATCCCCCTTCCATTTTTTTTTATCTCAGAATATTCAGCGTTTCAAATACAACTGGTTTAAATTTTGGTTTGTTTTCTAATGATTCCTTTTTTGGCAGCCAACAAAATTAAACTTATTGCCTTTCTTTGCAGAGGCAATTCAGAACCTGGGTCCCAGCTGAAAAGAGTAATTTCCTTAGTTACACCCATTTGCTCCCCCAGTATTGCTAGCAGAGTATGCTCTGTGTATGATTTTTTTTTTTTTAATTTGCCAGCTGCAAGTTACCCCCCCCCCCCCCCAATCACACCTTTGACATTTGCTGTCTGCCTGAACAAAAATTCTTTGAAATGTGCCTGGGGAATAAAATACCTATGCATCCACTTCCAAGCAAAAATTCTAAATTTTTTGGATACTGTTGCATACTTGGGAGACTTACAAGGGAACAAAGACGGGACATATGTATATTTTTTTCCAGTCTCTCTTCCCATTCTTTAACCTCCTTTGATTGATTGTTGTAGTTATCATGCAATATTTTATATGTCCCAACTAATTGTCTCCTTTTAGAGCTTTTGTTCTAGATTTGACTAAAAACTCTACCAGAGCAGGTCTTCCACTTAAGACCCCCTGTCCCTTTCTTGGTCTGTACTTCAATATCAATCCCTGATATGGAAGGCAGTCTGTTCCCTGTAGTCCAAACTACTAATTGGCCTCATCCCCCTTTATTCCCTTTCTCTCTCTAGTCATTTGCTTCCAATACCTTGGTTCCTGTGCCATTTTTCTGTAGTAAATTCCAGGCCTGCCTTGCCTATCTTCTGTACCCCCAACTTTCAGATGTCCTTCTATTCCCATTTTGCAGTATTTGTAACAGTAGGGAGTTGCTGCCAGCAGTGCCGTCTTCTGGCCAGTATACCAAAGTCTTTGCTTCTGGAGGGTACATGTGACGTCCCTTGCCAGGGCCATAAACTGACGTAGGGAGTAAAGGTGATGTCTGCACGTACCCTCCTCAGAAATTTCCTGCCGCAGTGCATGACTGACATTAGTTCCAAAAGCAGATCTTGTTTTCAGACTACCGTTTTATTTTACCGATACAGATAAGTGTCTGTTGTTTTTTTTTCTTTGCCTTTGATTATTAAGTCTTGCATGTCATCTAGAAAGGGGAAGTGTGCTTGTAGACAAATTCCTCACAAGGACAGGCACGAGAAGTGCGCTTTTTGCTTAGGTGAGGCCCACGACCATACCTCTTGCTCCACTTGTAAATCTTTTGTCCCAAAAACCCTTTGCAGCCATCTTCCTGCTCTAAAATTGTGTTTGGAAGCTCGGAGACTCAGATGTCTTGTGCTCAGTATGGAAGGGGGAGTAGGCCTGTCTGAAGAGCCGCCGAGGAAGAAGACCAAGAAAATTAGGCCAGAATCCCATGCTGTGCCTCAGACATCCGAAAAGGTTCTTGAGGCTGATGAAAGCCGGGCATCTTCCCAGAAATCTGTTTCCAAGCCAGGCCCAGGAACCTCAATGGAAGCTGGGTTGGCAGAAACCTTTAGTACGTCCGCTGAGGCTATTTAGCAATCAGATCCTGATGGCAGAGGGGGAACCACATTTGTCAGTCGGAGGGCCCTGTTCTTTCACTTCTACCCAGGCAGACGTCTGCTCTGATTCTCTCTCCACCAGCTACTCCCTTAAAGAAAAAGCAAAAAGTTAAACATGCTGAACCCCAACCAGCTCCTGGCTGGGAAGTTTTTTCTCAAAGTATGTTTAAGGCTTTTCAGGCCTTACAGACCCAACAGGTTCCACCAGCCCCCTCAACTCTACCTAGTTTACAGGTATCCGAGGAAGACTATTACTCTTCAGATGATTCTGTTTCATATGAATCCCAAATAGATCCCCCTAAAGATTTCATCACTCCAGAGGAGGACTCCATTACTCCTGAGTATCCAGGGGAAGAAATTACCTTTGGAGACGCAATCTCCCTCTTGAGGGAGCATTTTAAATGGCAGGCATCTGAAGTGTCTGACATCAAGAAAAGGTACTTTGACCTTTTACAAGTGGGGCAACCCTCTCCTTCAGCAGTGGCCCCCTTGCTTACCTGCCTTCCAGGATGCTTTTTTGGCTGCTTCTCAGTTCCCTGTCTCTCAACCACCAGCTTCTAAACGTCCGGACTGATGCTACAAGGTCCCTCAGGAAACCCAATTCCTCTTTAGGAATCCACCAGCAGACCCAGCAGTTATTGCTGTCTTTGACAAATCATCTAGGCAATTCCCTTCGACTCCTCTTTATCCCACAGACAAAGACAGCAAATTCATGGACAGAATAGGGAAGAAAGTTTATACCTCCTCTACCCTGGCTATAAGAGCTCTCAACTACCAAACACACATGGCTAGATATGTCCTGGATACTATTACCAAGGCCTCCACACTACTCTCTGAGGCACCATATTCACCCATAAAAGCACAAATTGATACCATTCTCTCCACTGCATCCCAAATGACAAGGCACTCAAAGTGCAGTTATGATGATGTGGAAGCCACATCTAAGTCTGCTGCATCAGGATCAGTCTTGAAGCAATATTCCTGGGTGAGATTACAACCCCTACCCATGGATGTGCAAACAAAATTGTTAGAAGCACCCTTGAACAATAAAGCTCTGTTTGGGCAAGCCTCAGCAGAACTCCTTAAATCCCTTCAAGAAAAGGGTAAGGAACTTCAAAACCTTAAACACCTACTGGTGTCTCCTATACAGCAATACCACAGGAATTATCCACAAAAACATTCCTTTGTCAGAGGACAGTCCTCACATACTGCTCCACAGTCTAATGGACACAGACCAGGAAAAACTTTACTCCAGGATTTCCAACCAGTTCTTCCACACCCCCTTTCGAGGCCAGTCTGGCAACACCAAACCGCCCGTCTGTGACTACCCTCCCTTACATCCAAACACCCCACTTTCCCCTCCGTCTCACCCTCTCCCTTTCCTCCTAGAGGATAATCACTTCAGATCATCATTCACTCAGGCTATTTCATAACTTGGTGGATGTTACCACCCTCTCGTGGTATCCCTCAACCACCTGCAAGCCAAATCCACTTTTTCCACCTATTATTTAACAACTTCTAGCTCAAGGTACCATAGAACAGGTACCATGCTATCAAAGAAACATGGGCTTCTACTCCAGAGTTTTTCTGGTACTAAGAAAGGACTGCCCTTGGCGGCCAATCCTAGACTTATCTTTTATAAACCACTTTCTCAAGGTCCCAGTTTTAAAATGATTACCTTACCCCTGCTTTTACCGCTCATTCCAACTCCGGCTTTCGTGGTAGCCCTGGATTTGAAGGATTCCTACCTACACATCCCTATCCACTCAGATTCCAGGAAATACCTCAGATTTCCAATAGGCTCTTGCCATTTGCAATTCTCTGCCTTGCCCTTTGGACTCTCCACTGCTGCCCAAGTGTTCACAAAGTGCCTGGCTCCCATCATTGCTTACTGCAGGACTCAGGGTATCCAGGTATACCCATACCTGGACGACCTGCTCATTCTTCATTATGACCGCCAAGTCCTCCTACTACATCTACGGCAGATAATCTCCACCCTATCTCAGGGTTCACCATAAACAGCAAAAAGTCTCACCTGATCCCCTCCCAAGACCTGGTCTTTCTGGGATGCAGGATCAGAACAGACAGAATGAAACCCTTCATTCCAGAACAAAAAATCCTAGACCTTTTTCTATACTTCCAAAAACTCATCTCCCACACTTCCTTGCCAGCTTGAGAATTTTTAAGAATTTTAGGCCACATGGCATCACTCATACCCATGTTGCCTTTGGCAAAACTCCACATGCGAAAAATCCAGAAGGTCCTGAAAAACTTATGGAGCTCAATACACTCAGCCCCTGGACACCCCTCTCCCTTACTTCAGTGTTTGAAGAAGGAACTCAAGTGGTGGATATCAGCATTTCACATCAACAAAGGGATCCACCTTCAGGTCCAAGCACCCCTCCAACAGGTATCCACAGATGCTTTTGACTTGGGGTGGGTGACAGTGCTACATTCAAACTAAAAACAACTCTCTGTGCAGGGCACATGGTCCAACCCAAGACACAAGGACCACATCAGCATCACAGAAATGAGGGCCTTACTGCTAGCTATACTAACCTTCAAGCCAGCCCTTCAGCCAGGAACACTGAAAAGTAATCACAGGCAATATGACAGTCCTGTGGTGCATAAACAAGTGGGGGGAACAAAGTCCTACCCTCTGGGTAGCCTGGCAATCCAGTTCTGGAACCTGGCATTATCTCTCCATATTCATCTGGTAGCTGTTTATATTCCTTCAACTGAGAATGTTATGGCAGACTTCCTGAGCAGAACTTCAGCTCCCAGTCACAGACGGATGCTTCACAGGGAAGTATTCCTGGATATAATCCACAGGTGGAGTATTCCACAAGCAGGTCTTTTTGCCTCCTCCCAGAACAGACGCCTATATTCTGCACAAGGAATCCACATCCACAAGTGTGGAAAGTGGACAGCCTTCTCCTTTTCTTGGGAGGGAATGCATCTCAATGCCCCCCCTTCATTTTAATTCAGAAAGTCTTCCTGAAAATAGAGATAACCCAAAAATCATACTGGTGACCTCTTTTGGCCAAGACAGCATTGGATGTTCGTCGTCTTCCATTGCTGCAGTCCTTACTATTGGGTATAGTCCGCATCCAGTCGGCCCGAATACCAGAGTATAAGGCTGACGTCGGTCATGGCGCATTAGACTGACGTCAGTACGTCAGGGTACTAATGCGCATGACCGGCGTCATATCCTCAGTCTTTTTTGCCGCGTGGTCCGATGCAGAAGCAGTTTTGCGAGTGCAGGTTGGCGTTCTGAGATATTTCCGAAACCGGAGTTTCAGACCGAATCAGAGTTGGCTAAGTACCCCGTTGGGGAACATTTTGGTTTTTTCTTGCCTCAGTATTCAACCGGATGTCAGAAAAAGTGAATAACTGTATTTCTTGTGGGAAACAGATACCGCATAAGGATTTCCATACTTTGTGTATACCTTGTTTAGGGCCTGAGCACGACGTTGTTGGTTGCCGCTCTTGTGCTAGGTTTAACAAACGCACTATTAAGAGGAGGTTAGACTGTGCCAGGTTAGTGTTTGGGGAACGTTGCAATTATAAAATGCCGTCGGATGCTCCGACGCCCGCTTCGTCCAAGAAGCGCAAGGACAAAACAGCGAAGCCTAGGGTTGAAGAACCGCAGTCCCGGACGCCGGTTCTTTAGGAGGCTCAGTGGAGCCGGAGGTTTTGCCAGGAGTTTCTATGGAGTCTTCGGCAGAAACTTTACTGTTACAGGATGTCCCATCTCAGGAGGCAGGCCAGGCTGAGGGGGCTTCTCAGGTACCTATTCTTCCCTCTTTTCCCACAGTAGTTAGAGCCTCTCCTTCTGTTGCTAAAGCTTCTTTTAGAGGTAGGCCTATTTCAGCTTCAGTGGGGGCTTCTCCTAGCTTTTCGGTTCTGTACCTAAGAAACATATGCTTAAAATGGCAGAAGATTTGATTACTATGATTAGAGGTTCTATGGGCCCTCCTGCTAAGAGGCCTAGGGTGGAACCGAGTTTGCCAGTTTTGAACAGGGTTCAGAGGCTTCTGAGTCTTCTGGATGATTTGCAGGAGTATCCTCCTTATTCTGATTCTGATGTGGATGATGCCACTCTTTCGGCTTCTCCTCCTGAGGATTTTTCATTTTCAGAGACTCTGCATTCCATGAGGGAGCACTTTAAATGGGAAGGCCAGGATTACTCTGATTCCAGGAAGAGGCTTAGGGAATTCTTGTTTTTACCCCAGCATAGGCCCTTAGCTATACCTCCTGTGATGACTGTGGTGGAAGATGTATTTGCAGAGGCTTCCCTGAACCCTGATTCTTTGCCTCCTGCTCCTGTTAAACCTGATAGGTACTATAGGGTGCCCGAAGCTCATAAGTATTTGTTTAAGAGTCCTAGGGCGGACCCAGAAACTGTTTCTCAGGGGCCTAAAGGTGTTAAAGCCTCTGTAGTTAGAAATCCTGTTCCCACTGACAAAGAGGCGAGGGCTTTGGATAGGTGGGGTAAGAAACTGTATACTTCTTCCACTCTAGCCATGAGAGCATTGAATTGTCAGTTTCACATGCTGAAATATCAAAATTATCTCCTTTCTCAATTGAAGTCTAAGGTGGATGCTTTGGCGGAAGGTATTGAGTGTAAAGAATTGCTGGATTTGGTTTATGTGTCTGAACAAGTGGGCAAGCATTCTTTGCAATGTGGCTTTGATGCTGTGCAGGCCTCCTCGAGGGTGGCTGCCACTAGTTCTGTTCTTCGCAGGCATGCCTGGTTGAGGGATCAGAATTTGGCTGAGCATGTTAAGACAAGGATTTTGGATGCACCTTTACAGTCTGATGTGTTGTTTGGTTCGCCTGTGGAAACAGTTTTAAAGAAAATGGAGGACAAAGCTAAGTCTATGCAAACTGTTAAGGATTTTTGCAGGTACAGCCACCAAGTTTAGTAGAAATTGGCCTGCTAAGGGGTGGACATATCCTGCTTATGACTCCCAGTCTAGGGGTAGGTCTAGACGTGGTAGGGGCAGGGCTCAAGGTTCTTTTAGATCTAGAACAGGGAGTTCACCTGCTCAGACTTCTGGTGAGGGCAGGGGTCAGTCCTTTAAAGCAGACCCAATGACCTGCCTTTTCAGCTGCCGGTAGATTCTCGTCTGGCAGCTCCTTTAGGAGGACGACTGTCTCTTTTCAAAGAAAATTGGGATTTAATTACTCAAGACAGATGGGTGTTGGACATTATTCACCACGGTTACAGGTTTTATTTCCATACAATGCCCCTTTCAAAGGCATGCCAGACGTTCCTCCTCCACACAGAAAAGAGGCTCACAAGCAAGTTTCTCAGTTGCTCGAATGGGGCCATTCAGCCAGTCCCTGTATCAGAAAGGGGCCTAGGATTTTATTCCCGCATGTTCCTAGTACCAAAGAAGGGGAACACGTGGAGACCAATTTTGGATTTATCTCTCCTCAACACTTATCTGGACATTCCCAAGTTCAAGATGTTGACGTTACAACAGCTTTTACCTCTGCTGGGCAAAGATCACTGGATGGTAACTTTAGATCTCAAGGAAGCTTACCTTCATGTGCCTATCAGGCTAAGTTGCAGGAAGTATCTGCGGTTTCGAGCTGGAGATTCTCATTATCAGTTCTCTGCATTGCCCTTTGGCTTATCTACTGCCCAGAGTATTCACAAAGGTTCTGGCTCCAGTGATAGCTTACTTCAGGCTACAAGGAATTCAAATCTATCCTTACTTAGACGACTGCCTGATTCTGGCTCAAGACAAGGAAGACCTTCTACAGCATCTGGAATATGTTATAGCAGTGCTAAGATGCCTAGGGTATTCTGTGAACGAAATAAAGTCCAGTCTAGTACCCTCTCAAGACATGTGCTTTCTGGGTGTAAGACTGAATACAGCAGCCCAGATGGCCTTTTTAACCCCGGACAAACAAATTAGTCTATCACTTTACTTCCTTCAACTATCTCATCAGTCCGTGCTGACTGCAGGGACAGTCCTTCAAGCATTAGGGTTCATGGCATCTTGTATTCTGGTGCTTCCCAATGCCAAACTGCATATGAGGAAGTTACAATGGTATCTCAAAAATGTATGGACACAGCACTGCCAGGATTTAGACACTGTCATTCCCATAATACCTTGCCTTCACAGAGAATTTTTGTGGTGGGCTCAGGAATGTCACCTAAACAAGGGACTCTCTGTGACCCGGCCAGAGGCGAGTCAGATTTTAACGACAGATGCCTCGGACATTGCTTGGGAGCTCATCTAAATGGACAGTGGATACAAGACAAGTGGCCTGCCAGACTACAGCATCTACATATCAACATGAAGGAGATGTTAGCAGTCCAGTTCGCTTTACTGGCTTTCAAGGAGTTACTTCTTCCAGGACAGGTGTTGATTCTAACAGACAACACAACTGTCATGTGGTACATCAACAAGCAAGGGGAACACATTCTTATCCTCTATGCAGGCAAGCAATGATTTTATGGGAGACTGCTAAGCTTGCAACTAACTCTTCAGGCAAGGTTTCTGCCGGAGCACAGAACTCCTTAGCAGATGTGTTAAGCAGACAAATCATGGATCCCCACAGTGGAAACTGGTTCTTCATGTATTTCAGACATTGACAGTGTCATGGGGAACTCCAGACATAGATCTGTTCGCTTCTCCACTAAACCACCAGCTGCCAAAGTATTGCACAAAGGGGTTTCATCACACAGCTTGGAAAGTGGATGCTCTATCTTTCAGTTGGGAAAATCTTCATGTGTATGCCTTTCCACCTCTGCCTCTTCTTCCAAAGGTACTATTAAAGGTCAGACAGGACAGGCCAAGGATGATTTTGATAGCTCCAGATTGGCCTCGGCAACACTGGTACCCACTACTACGGAGTCTGGTAAAGAAGCCTCCATGGCCTTTACCTCTGATTCCTCATCTGTTATCTCTGAAGGACGGTCATCTGCTCAATGTCAAGCTTCACTCTCTTCATCTAACAGCCTGGCATATTCTGTGTTGAAACACAGCAGGTCTCAACTTCCTCAACAAGTTTTAAATGTGATTATGGAAGCTAGACGACCTAGTACAAGGAGAGTGTACGCTGCAAAATGGAAGAGATTTTTATTTTGGAGTACAGCAAAGAATTTGGAGATTTCTGAGCCTAATTTGGGTGTGGCTCTTCAATATCTTACCGAGTTATTGGACAAAGGGTTGTCCTTCTCTTCTATTAAGATTCATGCTGCAGCAATTTCAGCTCACTATGATTGTGACCCACCTTTGTTTTCACATCCTTTGTTCAGGCAGTTTCTTAGAGGGGCAAAGAATATAAGACCCCCACGTAGAGCTCCTACTCCTGCTTGGGATCTCAATTTTGTGTTGGAAAAACTTACTCTACAACCTTTTGAGCCTGCGGCTACTGCTGAATTGAAATATTTGTCATGGAAGACTGCTTTTTTGTTGGCTATTACTTCTGCAAGAAGGGTGTCTGAGTTGCAGGCCCTTATGGCAGTCGAGCCCTTTTTGATTTTCCATAAGGATAGGGTATCATTACGTACTAATCCTTCCTTTATGCCTAAGGTGGTTTCTAGTGTGGCTTTAAACCAGACTATTCATTTGCCTACTTTTTATGCAGACCCCCAAAATAAAGGGGAAAAGATTTTGCATACTTTAGATGTACACAGGCAATTGCGTTATTACTTAAGCAGGACTAAGGATTTTAGGCAGTCTCAGCAGTTGTTTGTTTCTTTTGCTTTGAGTTCAGGGCAAGCCTGTGTCAAAACAAACTATTTCTAGGTGGATTGGCTTTTGCATTTCATTTTGTTATTCCCATCATGGCAAGGAGGTTCCAGCTGGGATTAGGCCTCATTCCACTAGGGCTACTGCCACTTCAACAGCATTTCTACGGGGGGTGGCAACTAAGGATATTTTGGAAGCAGCTACTTGGAGTTCAGTGCATACTTTCTCTAAGCATTATCACCTTCCTATCTACTCTAAGTCTAGGGCTGGTTTTGCCACAGCTGTTTTGCAAGGCATGTTGTCAGCTCCTGCTTCTTTATGATTTGCCAGCCTCCCTTACCTCTGCTTTGGGATTCTACCCAATAGTAAGGACTGCAGCAATGGAAGACGACGAACATAGTACAGTTTTGTACCTACCATAAATGTAGATGTTCTAGGATTCCATTGCTGCAGTCCAATTTACCCTCCCTCCTTCCCCTCTGTGTTTAGGGGTGGTAGTGTAGGTGAGTTTACCTGCTTATATTTTTGTATATATTGTTCATGTTTTGGTGCAGGTATTTTGGGCCTTGTCTTTTTAGGGTCTTCTGACATCTGGGGCAAGAAAAGACTGAGGATATGACGCGGTCATGCGCATTAGTACCCTGACGTACTGACGCCAGTCTACGCGCCATGACCGACGTCAGCCTTATACTCTGGTATTCGGGCCGACTGGATGCGGACTATACCCAATAGTAAGGACTGCAGCAATGGAATCCTAGAACATCTACATTTATGGTAGGTACAAAACTGTACTTTTCCTCTCCTATACTTATTAGCCAAGGGCTACCCCACCAAATAGACCTGCTCACACAGGACAGGGGAGCCCTACTACACCCTCAGGTGAACAATCTGAAATTAAACTTACGGATGATGGGGTTTTGATCCCCTACAGACACCTATACTCAGAGGAAGTACTCAATGTTGTGCAGGAAGCCAGAAAAACCTAGTACCAGGCAAAACTGTGCATCCAAATTGAACAGTTTCTCCTACTGGTGTCAACGAAAAAGCCAGGACCCTCTGACTACCTCCATACCTATGGTCCTTTCCTGTTTGTGTAAGCTACTTCACTCAGGACTAGCATATACTCATCAAAGTGCATTTATCTGCCATCTCCCCTCCTCTGGCTTCCAGACTGGAGGTCAAACTTTTCCTCAGGGGTTCTTCACATCAGGCCTCCCAGGAAACCTATCCGTCCCCTTGGGACCTTAACTTCGTACTAGGAAAACTTACATTGCCACCCTTTGAAACCAACTCATTCAGTATCCCTGAAGCTGTGCACACTGAAAATAGTTCTACTAGTGGCCCTTACATCCACTCGGAGGGTATCAGAGATACAAGCCCTCATGGCTACCTCTCTTTACCTTATTTTCCACAAGGGCAGAGTTGCTCTCAGGACCAATCCTTCCTTCATGCCTAAGGTGTTTAATGAACTGTCACTAGACCAGACCATTAACCTACCGGTTTTCTACCCTCAACCTCAAAATTCCTCAGAAAGGACTCTCCATTCCTTGGATGTCCACAGACAACTGAGGTATTACTTAGAAGTCGTCAGATCAACTTTTCATCTCCTTCAACACGAGAGCTCTAGGGAAGGCAGTCTCCAAACAGACTATTTCCTCATGGATTTCTAAATCCATTACTTTATGCTACTCTTACCATGGAAATCCTGCACTGTCAAGTCAAACCTCACTCTACTAGGCTAGCTGCTTCCTTAGCTGCTTTCTTCAAAGGAATTGACTACGCTTCCATCCTGTAAGCTGCCACTTGGACTTCTATTCACACTTTTACCAAACATTACAAACTGAACCTAGTCTCTAGAGCAGGGTTTGCCAGGCCATTCTCCAAGGACTGCTTGACCAGGGAGCCCAGTCCTCCACCCAGAACCATTCCTAAAAGCTCATACTCTCCCTACTGTTATGAATACTGCAACATGTGAATAGAAGGACATAGAATAGTTGTAAGATCTTACCATAACGTTAGATGTCCTCCTATCCCATGTTGCAGTAATTCAGACCCTCCCACCTGCCCCTCTACCTTTACCATCTAACATACCATCCTGACTTGTGGAGACTTCACCCTTCTATCCCCCCAGTCTCTTTACTAAACACAAACTACCTGCTACCCTAACTCTAGCCTACATATAATTCTAATGTCTCCCTTGAGACCCTTCTTTACCCACAGGAGTAGTACTGTATGTGGCAGTTCATTCTGAGGGTACATGCAGACGTCCCCTTTATTCCCTACGTCGGTTTATGGCCCTGGCAAGGGACGTCACACGTACCTTCCAGAAGCAAAAACTTTGGTATACTGGCCAGAAGGCGGCACTGTTGGCAGCAGCTCCCTACTGTTATGAATACTGCAACATGGAAGAGAAGGACATCTAAGGTTATGGTAAGATCTTACACAACTATTATTTTTTCCTACTGACAATATCTCCTTTCTCCATTTATGTGTTGGCCTACTTTGTAGAGTGCTTTCTGCAACTTTGAATGCAGTATTCTATATGGTGGTTTATTATCCTCAAGAATCTGCACCTCAGATGCCACTCACTTCTTATTTCCTGAACTCCCCCATGCTTCATCAGTTCCTTCCACTTTGAATTATGACCTTCTGCTTGTTCTGTATATGAGCCTTAACTGTGTGTGGCTCTGAAATATCCCTCCAAGTCTGAAATATCCCTCCAAGTCAGGTAAACCTGAAGCACCTTGATGTTCTTCGTCTTCCCTTGCTGCAGTCCTGACAATTGGGTATAGTCCGCGTCCCAGTCGGCCCGAATACCAGAGTATAAGGCTGACGTCGCTCATGGCGCCTTAGACTGACGTCAGTACGTCAGGGTACTAATCGCATGACCGACGCCATTTCCTCAGTCTTTTGCCGCATGGTCGATGCAGAAGCAATTTTGCGAGTGCAGGTTAGCGTTCTGAGATTTTCCCAAACCGGACTTTCAGACCGATACAGAGTTGGCTAAAGTAACCCGCTTTGGGAACATTTTGGTTTTTCTTGCCTCAGTATTTAAGCGGATGTCAGAAAAAGTGAATAACTGTATTTCTTGTGGGAAGCAGATACCGCATAGGGATTATCATACATTGTGTATACCTTGTTTAGGGCCTGAGCACGACGTTGTTGGTTGCCGTTCTTGTGCTAGATTTAACAAGCGACTATTAAGAGGAGGCTTGATTGTGCTAGGTTAGTGTTTGGGAAACGTTGCAATTATACTATGCCGCCGGATGCTCGGCGCCTGCTTCATCTAAGAAGCGCAAGGACAAAACAGTGAAGTCTAGGGGTGAGGAACCGGTCCCGGACGCCGGTCCTTTAGAAGGCTCAGGGGAGCCAGAGGTTTTGCCAGGTGTCTCTATGGAGTCTCAGGCAGATACTTTACTGTTACAGGATGTGCCCTCTCAGGAGGTAGGCCAGGCTGAGGGGCTTCTCAGGTAACTGTTCTTCCCTCTCTTCCCAAGGTAGTTAGGGCCTCTCCTCGGGTTGCCAAAGCTTCTTTAGAGGAAGGCCAAGTTCAGCTTCTGTAGGGGCTTCTCCTAGCATTTCGGCTCTGTGCCTAAGAAACATATGCTTAAAATGGCAGAAGATTTGATTACTCTGATTAGAGGTTCTATGCCCCACCTGATAAGAGGCCTAGGGTGGAACAGGAGTTTGATAGTTTTGAACAGTGTTCACAGGCTTCAGAGTCTTCTGTGGAAGACTTGCAAGAGTTTCCTACTTATTCTGATTCTGATGTGGATGATTCCACTCCTTCAGCTTCTCCTCCTGAGGATTTTTCATTTTCAGAGACTCTTCACTCCATGAGGGAGCACTTTAAATGGGAAGGCCAAGATTACTCTGATTCCAGAAAAGGCTTAGGGATTCTTGTTCTTGCCCCAGCATAGGCCCTTAGCTATTCCTCCTGTGTTGAATGTGGTGGAGGATGTTTTTGCAGAGGCTTCTCTGAACCCTGATTCCTTGCCTCCTGCTCCTGTTAAACCTGATAGGTATTATAGGGTGCCCAAGCTCATAAGTATTTGTTTAAGAGTCCCAGGCGGACCCAGAAACTGTTTCTCAGGGGCCTAAAGGTGTTAAAGCTTCTGTGGTTAAAAATCCTGTACCCTCTGATAAAGAGGCAAGGGCTTTGGACAGGTGGGGTAAGAAAGTATATACTTCTTCCACTCTAGCCATGAGGGCGTTGAATTGTCAGTTTCATATGCTGAAATATCAGAATTATCTCCTTTCACAATTGAAATCTAAGGTGGATGCTTTGGGAAGGTATTGAGTGTAAAGAATTGCTGGATTTGGTTCATGTGTCTGAACAAGTGGGTAAGCATTCTTTGCAGTGTGGTTTTGATGCTGTTCAGGCCTCCTCGAGGGTGGCTGCTACTAGTTCTGTTCTTCGCAGACATGCATGGTTGAAGGATCAGAATTTAGCTGAGCATGTTAAGACCAGGATTTTGGATGCTCCTTTACAGTCTGATGTGTTGTTTGGTCCGCCTGTGGAAGCAGTTTTAAAGAAAATGGAGGACAAAGCTAAGTCTATGCAGACTGTTAAAGATTTTTTGCAGGTGCAGCCTCAAGTTTAGTAGAAATTGGCCTGCTAAGGGTGGACATAACCTGCTGATGGTTCCGAGTCTAGGGGTAGGTCTAGACGTGGTAGGGGCAGGGCTCAAGGTTCGTTTAGGCCTAGATCAGACAGTTCACCTGCTCAGACTTCTGGTGAGGGCAGGGGTCAGTCCTTTCGTAAGCAGAACCAATGACCTGCCTTTTCAGCTGCCTGTGGACTCTCGTCTGGCAGCTCCTTTGGGAGGAAGATTGTCTCTTTTCAAAGAAAATTGGGATTTAATCACTCAAGACAGATGGGTGCTGGATATCATTCATCACGGGTACAGATTTTATTTCCACACGATGCCCCCTTTCACAGGCATGCCAGATGTTCCTCCTCCACAAAGAAAAGAGGCTCACAAGCAAGTTTCTCAGTTACTCCAGATAGGGGCTATTCAGCCAGTCCCTGTATCAGAAAGGGGCTTGGATTTTATTCTCGGCTGTTCCTAGTACCAAAGAAGGGGAACACGTGGAGACCAATTTTGGATTTATCTATCCTCAACACTTATCTGGACATTCCCAAGTTCAAGATGTTGACGTTACAGCAACTGTTACCTCTACTGGGCAAGGATCACTGGATGGTAACTTTGGATCTCAAGGAAGCTTACCTTCATGTGCCCATAAGGCTAAGTTGCAGAAAGTATCTGCGGTTTCAAACTGGAGATTTTCATTATCAGTTCTCTGCATTGCCCTTTGGCTTATCTACTGCCCAGAGTATTCACAAAGGTTCTGGCTCCAGTGATAGCTTACTTCAGGCTTCAAGGCATTCAAATTTATCCTTACTTGGACGACTGCCTGATTCTGGCTCAAGAAAAGGAACACCTTCTACAGCATCTGGAATATGTCATAGCAGTGCTAAGATGCCTAGGGTATTCTGTGAACGAAATAAAGTCCAGTCTAGTACCCTCTCAAGACATGTGCTTTCTGGGTGTGAGACTGAATACAGCAGCCCAGATGGCCTTTTTAACCCCGGACAAACAAAAGAGTCTGTCACTTTACTTCCATCAACTATCTCATCAGTCCGTGCTGACTGCAAGGTCAGTCCTTCAAGCATTAGGGTTCATGGCATCTTGTATTCTGGTGCTTCCCAATGCCAAACTGCATATGAGGAAGCTGCAATGGTATCTCAAAAATGTATGGACACAGCACTGCCAAGATTTGGACACTGTCATTCAAATAATACCTTGCCTTCAAAAGGAATTTTTGTGGTGGGCTCAGGAATGTCACCTAAACAAGGGACTCTCTGTGACCCGGCCAGAGGCGAGTCAGATTTTAACGACAGATGCCTCGGACACTGCTTGGGGAGCTCATCTAAATGGAAAGTGGATACAAGACAAGTGGCCTGCCAGACTACAGCATCTACATATCAACATGAAGGAGATGTTAGCAGTCCAGTTTGCATTGATGGCGTTCAAGGAGTTACTTCTTCCAGGGCAGGTGTTGATTCTAACAGACAACACAACTGTCATGTGGTACATCAACAAGCAACCGGGAACACATTGTTATCCTCTATGCAGGCAAGGAATGACTTTATGGGCGACTGCGTTAAGCCTGCAACTGACTCTTCAGGGCAAGGTTTCTGCCAGGAGCACAGAACTCCCTAGCAGATGTATTAAGCAGACAAATCATGGATCCCCACGAGTGGAAACTGGATCTTCATGTATTTCAGAAATTGACAGTGTCCTGGGGAACTCCAGACATAGATCTGTTCGCTTCTCCACTAAACCACCAGCTGCCAAAGTATTGCACAAAGGGGTTTCATCACACAGCTTGGAAAGTGGATGCTCTGTCTTTCAGTTGGAAAAACCTTCATGTCTATGCCTTTCCACCTCTACCTCTTCTTCCAAAGGTATTACTAAAGGTCAGACAGGACAGGCCAAGGATGATTTTGATAGCTCCAGATTGGCCTCGGCAACACTGGTACCCACTTCTAAGGAGTCTTGTAAGGAAGCCTCCATGGCCTTTACCTCTGATTCCTCATCTGTTATCTCAGAAGGACGGTCATCTGCTCAATGTCAAGCTTCAATCTCTTCATCTCACAGCTTGGCATATTCTGGGTTGAAGCATGGTAGGTCTCAGCTTCCTCAACAAGTTTTAAATGTGATTATGGAAGCTAGAAGGCCTAGTACTAGGAGTGTACGCAGAAAAATGGAAGAGATTTTTATTTTGGAGTACAGCAAAGAATTTGGAGATTTCAGAGCCTAATTTGAGTGTGGCTCTTCAATATCTTACTGAATTATTGGACAAAGGTTTGTCCTTCTCTTCCATAAAGATTCATGCTGCAGCAATTTCAGCTCACTATGATTGTGACCCACCTTTATTTTCGCATCCTTTGTTCAAGCAGTTTCTTAGAGGGGCAAAGAATATAAGACCCCACGAGAGCTCCTACTCCTGCTTGGGATCTCAATTTTGTGTTGGAAAAACTTACTCTACAACCTTTTGAGCCTGCAGCTACTGCTGAATTGAAATATTTGTCATGGAAGACTGCTTTTCTGTTGGCTATTACTTCTGCAAGAAGGGTGTCTGAGTTGCAGGCCCTTATGGCAGTAGAGCCCTTTTGATTTTCCATAAGGACAGGGTATCATTACGCACTAATCCTTCCTTTTTGACTGAGGTGGTTTCTAGTGTGGCTTTAAACCAAACTATTCATTTGGCTACCTTTTTTTGCAGATCCTCAAAATAAAGGGGAAAAGATTTTGCACACTTTAGATGTACACAGGCAATTGCGTTATTATCTGAGCAGGACTAAAGATTTTAGGCAGTCTCAGCAGTTACTTGTTTCTTTTGTTTTGAGTTCACAGGGCAAGCCTGTGTCAAAACAAACTATTTCTAGGTGGATTGGTTTTGCATTGCATTTTGTTATTCCCATCATGGCAAAGAGGTTCCAGCTGGGATTAGGCCTCATTCCACTAGGGCTACTGCCACTTCAACAGCATTTCTAAGGGGTGGCAACTAAGGATATTCTGGAAGCAGCTACTTGGAGTTCAGTGCATACTTTCTCTAGGCATTATCACCTGCCTATATACTCTAAGACTAGAGCTGGTTTTGCCACAGCTGTTTTACAAGGCATGTTGTCAGCTCCTGCTACTTTATAATTTGCCAGCCTCCCTTACCTCTGCTTTGGGATTCTACCCAATTGTCAGGACTGCAGCAAGGAAGACGAAGAACATAGTACAGTTTTGTACCTACCATAAATGTAGATGTTCGAGGATTCCCTTGCTGCAGTCCAATTACTCCTCCTTCCCCTCTGTGTTTCAGGGTGGTTGTGTAGGTGAGTTTACATGCTTATATTTTTATATGTATTACTGTATATATTGTACATGTTTTTTGGTGCAGGTTGTTTTTGGGACTTGTCTTTTTGGGTCTTCTGACATCTGGGGCAAGAAAAGACTGAGGAAATGGGGTAGGTTATGCGCATTAGTACCCTGACGTACTGACGCCAGTCTAATGCCATGACCGACGTCAGCCTTATACTCTGGTATTCGGGCCGACTGGGACGCGGACTATACCCAATTGTCAGGACTGCAGCAAGGGAATCCTCGAACATCTACATTTATGGTAGGTACAAAACTGTACTTTCTGTTGGGAGGATCAGTTTATCCCACTTAACTCTTGCCCTCTTTCCCTTCCAGATAAATTCCTCCACTTTTTTATTGACCACAACTTTTCCTCTGGTGTAATAAACATATGCTTGAACTGTATATAAAAGGGACTGAAAACATCTTCACTGCTTGTATCGTACTATCCATAACCATAAAGAAGAGCTTCCATTTTCTCAGTTTTTGTATTATATTTTTAGTCTCTTCCCTTGTATCCTTAGCTGCCACAATAGAAGCCTTTTTATTCAACACCCCTAAGTACTTCGTTTTATGCCCCCATAAGTATAGATATTGCTGAACCAAGACTTGTGTACATAATGGCTTTTGTTTTATTTTCATTCATTTTATATCTTTAAAAGACTTAAATATTCCACCACTTGGAGATGTCCTTTTCAGGATTTATCAAGTACAGAGTATCCTCTGCAAATAAAACCGACTCTTCTTGATTACCATACCAATTGTATCCTTGAATTTCTGAATCCTTTTTGTTTTCTTTGCCAGTGGCTCTAAATAAAGCAAATAACTTGGAGGGAAAGCGGGCACCCCCTTTCTGGCTTCTCTGTTCAAACGCAAATTATCAGAGAGGAAACCTCCCACTTTAATTTTTACCTCCAATCCTTCGTCTGTCCTCCTGATTAACCTTATCGTATCAGGAAATGCAAATGCTTCCATTGCCCTACTCATAAACAATAGAGGCATTTTCTTAGGTTTTACTTTCCTGTGAATCATAAGTGCTTTGTTAATGTTAATTGTTTGCCTCTTCTCCACAAAACCACATTGATCCACATTTATCAAGTTTGCAACACCTTTGCCACTCTTTAGCTAGTATAGACAAGCACCTTATAAATCATAGTTTAATATTGAAATGGATTTGTGAGGATGGGTCTGACAGGTCTTTACTTTTCGGGTAATACCGCCATTGATCTCTTCTGAGATGCTGATAACTTCCCCTTTTAAAATATTATTAAACCAAATCTTGTGAATGTTCATTACTTTATTCTCTCATAACTTCTACAGGAATGCTCTGTTCCTGGAGACGTCTATGCAGATTGATTATGCAGCACCGTTTTTATCTCTTCTCCTTCTATCCTAATTAACTATTAGTTGAATTTAGTCTTCCTCTAATCTTGGCTTTATACAGATAGTCATAAAATTTCCAAAGTATCACTAACACCTCTTTAGGATCTCTGGTTAGTTTTCTTATTGTAGGCTACTTAAGTTTGGCAGCAATCTTTTCTGCTTTGTTGCCTACGTCAGTATCGTAAAAGTTTTTGTGCTGTGGAGTTATCAAAAGTAGTTGCTTAACAGCAGCCTTTCTAAACTTGTGCATATTATCCAGATACACCCTTATTTTCTTGGGAGAGTCCCCTTATTCTGCAATAGTTAGCCTTTGTCAGCCCTTCAAAATTCCTGTTGCTACTTAACAATGTTGCTTTCTCTTTTATTTCTACCTAGTTTTTAAACTCAATTTTCTTTTTAACACGGTCATTAGCTATTTTTTTCTTCTGAAGAAAGATCTTCCTTAAAAACTTTCAAATAATTTTAACCACCCATTCCTTGGATTACTTTTTAACACACAGGTAGAAAAATGCCATTGTTATTTTAGTTACCTTGCATTTTTATCTTCCTTTTAATTGGTGTGTAATATGAAACCGTTATTTGATGTGTCAAAGCTTTCAATTAAATGCACATATTACTGTGAAATATAATTTCTATCTAGTCTAGCCCATTTATTGTTTGTTGAGGAATATGTAAATATTCCCAAAGTTCCTACTACTGAATTAATGTCTTCCACACCAAATAGTTTTACAGGTTTCTTCAGAAAGCTATCCCCTTCTGTTGCATTTTACTTTCTCTGTCCTCTTGACACATCCTCACTGTTGCAAATCAAGTTCCAGTCCTTACCTCTACGTAATATTCCCCTGCTGAAAGCAGATTATTTTCACAAAATGTTCTTAAGCTCCATAACAGCAGTTTTTGATGGAATATAAATAAATACCAGCATACCCCTCCCTTGCCAGCAGCTTATTATAAATCTAGCATTGTTGTCTTTTTCCTCTTCTGTCAATATTGGTGCCCCTCTAGCAATCAGTATTTACTCCTTTATGATATTCTGTGAACATCCATTCTGAAATCCTTATTTGTCAAATTCATATTCTTGTTTCTTTCCAGATGCGTCTCCAGCATTATTGGTATTTGCATTCTGCATTTCTTATTTCAGTACTCCTTCCCATTTGTTGTCTATATGTGTAAGGCCAGTTCATTCCACGATACTGTGAAGAGAGGAGCTGTTCTAATAAAATACTATTGTCCTACTTATTGTAAGTGACAGTTTTTCAATGTGTATTTCTAACTTTTGTCTTACACGCGCACATTAATGTCTCAGGTTGATCTTTTATACAGTTTTCTTCTCTTCTCCATTTGAACCCTTGTCACATTTCTCAAAACTTTTTACTTTAATGAAAACCCTCAAAGAAAAAACTTGATCCATTTTCAATACACATTCATCCCATGTTAACTTAGAACAAAAACACAACTTTGTTCATTTTTAACAAATTAAGTTTATCCCTCCAGATAGAAACAGATGCCCCAAATAGATAGCTGCTCCCTCAGGCATGATGTAATCTAAAATTAAAGTTACCCATAATAAAGCCATTATTCCCACATACACCAATTCCTTTGTTCTTTCCTTATCTCAGTCCTTCCAGATGTGAAAAACACCTTGTATACTTTCAGAAAACATTAACTTTTAGCCCTAAGAAAAAGTGCACTAGCTACCTTTAAATACAATTAAATTATGCACTCCATATGTAGACGACTGGCTTCTTACTGCCCCCTCCAAACATTTCCTTCTGCGTGCCAGGAACTGTCTGCTTCAGATTTGCAAATCATTGGCTCTAACAATAAATCATGCCAAGTCAAACCTAAAACCAGTCCACAGCCTTGGAGTTCAGTGGTACAGTTCTAGATACAACAACCCAAGTAGCGTCTCAACCTCCTCCTCATATTTCCACTATCTGAAGCCAGGTTTATCTTCTTTCCCATCCATCTCCTTCGGTAAAGTCAGTACTTCAAGGACTATACATTGCATGGCTGCAGTCCCTAGCACTACTACTTTTGGCACGTTTATTTCTGTGTGTTCTCTAGTTGTACAGTGATCCATTCTGCATCAACACATATCCTTTCCAGTCAAGCTTTACCCAATTTGCAAAGAACACATCCACTGGTGGATCCAGTCGGATGATCTTCATCTTGGCAGACCTTTTATTCTACCACCCCTGATGGCCACAGTGAAAATGGATACTTCTCAGCTGGGAGTTGGGGCATTTCTTGGGAAGGACAGTCCAAGGCATGTGGTCATCTGAAGAGACCTGTGTGCGTATTAATGTTCTAGAAATGAGAGCGGTCCTATTTGTGTTGCAGGCATTTCAAGATGCTCTCCATTTAGGGACTGTTGCAGTTTAAACAGACAAACATGTCTGTAGTCTGGTGCATGAACAAACGAGGAGGAACTCTATCTTATCCCCTTTTTGGAGAGGCCATGAGATTATGGGGAGTGGGTGATGTCATCAGATTGCTTTCTAGTTGTGACGCACATTCCGGGGGAAACCAACGTGTTAGTGGACAAACTAAGCAGGTCCATTTTGGTGTCTCATGAGTGGTGTCTGTCCGTCTGTGGTGGAGAACATCTTCCATCACTGGGGCTGACATTGCTGTGACCTCTTTGCCACTCCCCACAACAAGTCCAGTGGGTACTTCTCTCATTCCCCCTCCAGGGGAGTCACCAAGAGATGTAGTCCACGCTTGGCCCTTGAGTTTCCTTTATGCTTACCCTCCTCTTCCCTTGATCTCCAACTTTTTACAGAAAGCAAGTCAGCTGAAGAGCTCCAGAATCCGTTATTGCCCCTTTCTAGCCTCAGCAGTTAGGGATGTTCTTCGTGTTTCGCTGTTGCAGTCATCACACCTGTGGGTTATCCTTGCTGTGGTATCCCTCGGCCGGTCTGAATACCAGAGGCGATGTTTTTCTGCATCGGCTGCTGTCGTCTGTAGTCTGACTTCAGGTTGTCAGTGCTATAAAGCAAGGCAGCCAATGCCATTACATCGGTCTTTCTTGCTGTGGAGCCCGTAGCAGAAGCAGTTCACAAGTGTGCCGGTCGGTCGCTGTCACAGTTTAAATTTCAGCTGAAAACCTCTAAAGCTAAATACACCGTTCGGGATCCTTTTTTCTTGCACTAACCAGTGTCCGAAAAAGTTAACAATTGTCTCGCCTGTGGAAAGCAGATCCCACAAAGAGACTTCCATTCATACTACGGCGCCACTTGTTTAGGCCTGGACCACGACATCCCCCATTGCTAGTACTGTGCCCTCTTCAACACGAGAACCATTTGCTGCAGAGCTCTTATTGTAGACAGGTATTTTCATCTTCTGTCTTCACATTCCGAAATGGCATCCACCAGCCAACAATACATGGACATTCCAGAAAAACAGAGGTAAAGCTAGGGACAAGACCACACAAGGCTAAGCCTTCAGACTGCTCTGCCGCTAAGCTAAGCAGGTCATTCATTCTTTGGAATTCGGTGAGGCGCTTTTGCAGTCCCTGATGCTCGATTCGATATCTACACAGGCCTCTACCGAGACCCTTTTGGAGTCCAGTGTGCCGCAGAAATCTCCCTCGTCTTCCAAGCCTTTGGCAGTCTCTGCCTCGGTTGGGTCCGGAGCCGCGATTCAGGCACCAGCTTCTGAGGACGCCTCTCGCACTACCCAATCCAGACAAAAACGACGTCTTCTCATCCTACTACCGTTTCTCTCAAACCGACGGATACTCTTAGGCCTAGAACCCAGGCCACTCCTAGAAAATCTGCCTCTAGCCACCATCTTGCTCCTGCTCCACCACCCCAAGCACAAATGCTTAAAATGGCGGAGGAGCTCATCTCCATTATCAGGGGTAGTCAGGCGACAACTTCTAAAAGGAAAAGATATCCTTCTCCAGAAATTGACCGAACAGATTCTGAGGAGGAACAACCACCTCTGACTGCTTATTGCCTCCCCACCAGAAGACCTTTCCTTTGGAGAAACCCTTCACACCCTCGGGGAACATTTCCAGTGGGAATCTCAGGACTTCCCCCAAGACTTAGTTTTGGACCTGCCCCACCACAGACCCCTGGCCATCCCCCCTATTTTAGAAGTGGTGGATGATGTTTTTCATTAATCCACCATAGCCCCTGACGCCCTCCCATCTGCTCCCAGTAAACCTGACAGGTATTAGTGTACTGGATTCTCACAAATACCTGTACAGGAATCCTGCTGCAGACCCAGAGGTCATTACGCAGGGACCTAAAGGAGCTAAGACTAGTTCTGCCAAGAATCCTATTCATCCTGATAAGGATTCCAGCACTCTATCAGATTGGCTAAAAAAGTATACACCTCTGCAACCTTAGCTATCAGAGCACACAGCTGTCAGTTCCATATGTTAACTCATTCACTCCGGAGCAGCTCAGAAAAAGCTGCCTGCTTAATTCCACCATAGGAACAACAGTACAGCCTGAGCTCATTTTCAGAAAATCCATTTGTAATACTATACAGAAAACAAATGTTCATAACTCTTTAACTATAAGAGATACACTAAAAATGTAAACGCGAAAGTTATTCAGCAGACACTGACCTTTCCAACAGTGTAAATGTTGATAGTGCATATCAAAGTCATTATTAAATATTTGGCAATGAATGCTGATATTGTGCACATTTTTTACCTTTTTGGAAAAGCAAAGCACAATATCTTGGTCTATGTACCATGCAGACCCATACAATTTGAATTTAATTTGTTAGTATGAATGTCAGCTTTAAAATTATACCTTAACCATTACTGTGTGAAGCTCCTTTCATGAGATATTCATAGAAATATGATAAATATATTATTTCTCATAATTGATAAATAAACAAAGCATAATATCTCATCACCTGTAACAGACAGAGCCTACATATCAGTGTAGAAGTTGTGCATGTGAATGTCAGCTTCAAAACGACGCATCATTTGTGTGATTACCATGCTCCCTCGCAAAGATACGTGCATAATAATGAGAAGTATTGTAAATGTAGAATTTTCATGTCCGTACAAGACTAAACAAACTGTGATATCTGTGCGTGTGTACAATGCACAGACACAGTTCTTTTACCATGTTGTAAGGAGTAACACTGTCTTCAAAATGATGTATTACTTCACATAATGAAATGCTCCCTTGCAAAGTTATTTACCAAAATATGAAAAAAATCATAATTTCCATAACCTAAGTCTGAAACAAACTTTGATATCTGCCTATGAGTACAACATACAGGCACAATTCTTTTACCATGTTAGAACTATTAATAATCTTTTCAAAATGAGATATTACTTGGCATATTCAGATGCTCCCATGCAAAGTTATCTTCCAAAATATGAAAAAAATCATAATTTCCATAACCATAAGTCCCAAACAAACTTTGATATCTGCACATGTGTCAAACATACAGGCACAATTCTTTTACCATGTTAGAACCAGCAATACTGTCTTCAAAATGAGATATTACTTGGCACATTCAGATGCTCCCATGCACAGTTATTTACCAAAATATGAAAAAAATCATAATTTCCATAACCATAAGTCCCAAACAAACTTTGATATCTGCACGTGTCAAACATACAGGCACAATTCTTTTACCATGTTAGAACCAGCAATACTGTCTTCAAAATGAGATATTACTTGGCACATTCAGATGCTCCCTTGTAAAGTTATTTACCAAAGTATGAAAAAAAAATCATATTTCCATAACAGTTATTTGCCAAGCTCAGAGAAATGAATTTTACACAACACATTTCATAACAGTGTTTTACTTACTATACTGGTCCGACTTGGTCATGGGTGTTTTACATACATATACTTACACAGGCATGTGTTTATGTATGTGTGTATGTGTATATATGTGCAAGTACATTATGTACATACATATATATCCATACATGCCACACACACACAAATTATATATATATATATATATATATATACACACACACACACACACACACACACACACACACACACACACACGAATAAAGAAATCAGGGGATTCATATGGTAGGCAGTTGATGAAGAATGGGGGGGGGGTGGCTTGCAATGACTCCAAGCAAAGAAAAAACACAACCTGGCATGTGCATTCATCAATGTGATAACGACTGCTACTTAGGTGAATAACAGTGACAGCTGCTGAGAGTTTTACCTGAAAAGTGATAATGAGTCAGTGCTATATTGTAACTGACTTATTGCTAATGTGATAATGACCTTCCTTTCATTCCTGCTAAGTTATGCATGCTCAGACACGGGTGATAATTGCTGCACATATCCTGTTGACTAGGCATTCATTATATTACCTTGTGCTGCTGTTATGTAAAACAGACTCAGTATCATCAGTAAAGAGAAGACCTGAGTCAGTCAGTCAAATAGTATAACACTTAGATATTACTGAGGCTTTCCTCCCACCTAAATTCCACACATGACAGACAAGGCCAGGAGAAAAGCACAAAAATATGGTAGCTCCATTCTGTTAATAATCACCTAGTGATGACCTTTATCTCACTCAGGCAGTATATTCACAAACAGAATAATACAAGCAGAAGTGATGTAACCCAATGTAATTTGCAGGCTGACTTTCTCTATGTCCCCAGTAACCCCTCCGGTTGTTTGCATTCTGTATGCACAGGCACCAAAATGACACAAATTGGACCAGCAGTGAGACCATATATGCACAAGCACTTCCCCGATACACAATGAATTATTTCCCCAAGCAACATCCTCATAATTATGTCCAGGTATATATGCACCCAAAATTAAACATTTCCACAAACAAGCCTTCAGTAACATTTCCTACTATGTGCAACCATCAGCATGAACACCCAAGCAACTCCTTCAGTAGAATGCTGAGGTATGCACAATGTCCAAAATTAAACACTTCCCCAAACAAAATGTCTGTAAGATTTGCTGGTATTAAACCACCAAATGAAGCATTCACCCACGCAAACCCTTCAATATAATGTATGCACAGGCACCATAATGAAAGATTTCCCCGAAACAACCGTTCAGTAACATTTCCTGGTATGTACAAGCACCAAAATGAAAAATTCAGAAACGAACACCGAATGTGCAGGTGGGAAATTGCATCACATTATCTGATAAGTAAACATGCATCAGATTCCTTGTACAGGTGTAATACAAGTCAGAGTCATTACTATCTGTTATGACAAAGACCAGAGTAAGGTATCTCTTACTGAGCATTGGATATACTGTGGAACACAGTGAACACAGTCAAACAATGGAGAAACTATGGGACAACAGTGATGTTGCAATGAACTGGATGTCCCTCTAAAATTGATGAAAAGACAAGACAAACACTGGTCATGGAGGCTGCTAAGAGACCTACAACAACATTGAAGGAGCTGCCAGAATTTCTGGCAAGTAGTGGTTGTGTACTACATGTGACACCAATCTCCCGTATTCCAAAAATAAGACAAACCAGACATTTCACACTGCCATACAAAGTTATATAAAAAAAACTCAGTATTTGTCCCTTATTGAGTACAATGCCCATTTCAGCATGTACCTCACCCATGAATTACCCCCAGAAATGTGACATCAACACAACCTGCTGGAGAGAAAGGTTGGTCTCCCAGAAGCTGCCCCGTGTCTGGAATAGACTTCCCATACAAGTCTAACAGAGCACCTTGCTGACCCTATTCAAGTGAGCCTTGATGAGTGGATGGGAAGACACAAATTTGTCTCAGGGGTTCCACCTGTGTCCCTCATTTTCATAACTGTAGTCCTAAACAAACTGTGATATCTGTATAATTGTACAGCATACAGATACAGCTCTTTACCATGTTGTAAGGAGTAATACTGTCTTCAAAATGAGGTATCACGTGGCACATGCTCCATAGCAAACTTATTTACAAAAATATTAAAAAAAATCATACTTGCTGCTATTCCAACTAAATAAACTGAGTGGAATTTACAAAAATAGTCCTGTCGAATATGCACAAGCACCAAAATGCAGCATTACCCACAATGACCCCTTGAGTAGTATGTCAGTAGTATATCAGTGACAACATGCTCAATACTATACACAAAATTCATCATTTCTTCTATTCCATTAATCATACAGCCATTTTTGTTTTTTTCAGACAGATGTGGACAATCATATGAACATAAGTCTATGCATATTGAGCATTTCAGTTCTAAAATAAGCAGAAAATAATAAACAAATAATCTAATAATACATTAAAAATGTATATACACATGAAAAGATTCACCTATTCTGTCCTTTAAAAATAATATATGCACTGCTCAGGTACATTTTAGGCAAACAAACCAGTGTACCCTCACATCTGGATTGCACTTCCCAATTACTTATTTCATCTCATTTGAAGGGATTCCCTCAGTTTGGGCATTTATATGTTCCCAGCCTCAGCTGACATGGTCTGTATATGTCTGATGTTACTGCAATGGATGGAGATCTCCCTTTTGTCATTTCAGCAGTTTATTAACATTGCGTTATTGCACACAGCCTATATTATAAAGTGCAAATGACCATCAGCTGCCAAAAAATGGCACAACAAGCTTTTACATGAATCCTGTACTTGAGTGAGTAAAACACAACCAAACATGTGCATATGCATTATTTCAGATAATATGTCCGCAGGTAGTCTCATCAATCATGCATAAAAGTTGCTGACAGTCCCAAAAAGATGTTTTAAACATTCGGATCTACAAACCACAAACAGAAAACTGCGCAAGAAGCAGGCTGCCAACTGCTCCCGACTACCACAATAAAGATTGCGACCGACAATGTCAAAGCGTTTTCTACACTACGAATAAATTCCACATTTGCAGAAAATGTAAGGCAACCTAAGTGGAACTGGTCAGCAACTATGAAGAGCCACTTGACGTATTAAAGCATCTCCAACACAAATTAGGTAAACATCCAAAAAAAAAAGCACTCAGCAAGACTGTAGTGTAGTCCAACAGCAAAACAGAACAGCATGCCTGTGAACACAACCAAGAAAATCAGCACTTCTGTTGTACACAATGTTCTTATCATCCACGTTCCCTTCACTACATTCGTCATGCTTGAGGAACTGCCTCCACTCAAGCAAAAACCATGATTTTAAGCTGCTATCAATTTTCACTGTTGGAAGCTTTACTTACATGAGACAATGGCCTGAATGACTTAGAACATCATCTTCTCTTGTTTGGAAGAATTTTTAAAAAGTAAAAGGGATGCTTGATACAGAAAATAAACCGGCTTTTTTAGCCATATGCTTCAAACAAGAGCAGAATTCCACAGCGTACGCTGACTACGCTAACAACAGGTACGCTGACAAGCTAAACAACAGGTTCTCTCACAAGCTAGTATGTAGTCCAAATACCATTACTTGGACATCCCTCCACAGCGAATAAAAGAATCAAAAGCAAAAAAAAAAAAAAAAAAAAACAGGAAGAAGACATTGACTTGCTCATTTCTTTCTCCAAGTTGGAATCTGACATCTCTTTTGAGGCTATTAGGCCCATAGACTGCCTGCCATCTGCATTTGATCTTGCCTTTGGAGGCTGATAAGTCACATGCAACTAGCATGTCGCTGCCGACCATTTAGGTTGACAAAGCCAAAAGGAAAGCCTAGACTGGTTGTTATGCTTGTTTATCTACCAGCAGCTATCCCTCTTCACAAATGAATTTTACAGCTTTAATGTTTCTAAAACATCAAGTACCTTCCACCCTACTCACCGATCATTTCTGGCACAACAGACAATACTTCGAAACAAAGTTGAGTGCAAACTTACTGAATTAGCTTACGTTCTGGCATAGACTGTTGTGTTAAAAGATTTGCTTGTTTTTCTTTGACTGGTACATTTGATTTAGGGAGGGGATCAGTACATTAGGCTTGGGAGGGGAAGGAGGTGTGACGCAAATGGTGGCTTGGATTGCAAGAATCTGATTGGCTGCCACCATTTGCTCTATCAAGAACTTTTAAACAGGATTTTCTACAATAACTTTAATGTGAGCTTAATGAAGAAACACGCTGAATCGTAACTATACAAGGTAATTTACACATTGAGTTATGATTTCAGCGTGTTTTGCATTAAGCTCAGCTAGAAATCTGGAATACAGTTTCTCACGCTTGTGGAAGGCACTCGGGGGTAACAGCTTCCAATTAGTATCTTCTCATGGCACGCTCTGTGTTAAGCACAGAGGCGCCATGAGAAGGTACTCGGGGTTAATGAGTTAAAATATCAACAACACACTTTGGAACTATTAAAATAAAAGATTTCAACCTTTCCTGACTGTGCCAGTTTGAAAGAGTTAGCAGATTTACTACACTCTACTTTTCAATTGGCCAAACACTCATTACACTGTGGATATGATGCCCTAGAAGCCTCAAGCAGGGCAGCAGTGTCAGGATCTGTCATTAGGAGACATGCATGGTTGAAGGAACAACCTCTCCCTGATCATGTCAAGTCTAAACTAATTGATGCACCCGTGGATAAGGACTGCTTGTTTGGAGTAAAAGCAGAAGAGGTGCTTAAAAACATGGAAGACTAAGCAAAATCTGTGCAAACAGTGAAATATTTCTTTCAGGTTCAACCTCCAAGGTTCAGCAGGAGCTTTCCCTCTAAGCACTGGTCCTTCCCTACACCTAGCAGACAGGGCCAAGCTAAGCCCCAGTGGGACAGACCACCCAGGCCCCTATCCCAGGGGCAGCAGAGAACCAAACAGTGGACCACCTCCGCCCCAAAGGCAGGGAGTTATAAGCCATCCTTCTATAGAAAAAATTCTCAATGGCTCAATGTCCCCCTTCTGCCCTCCTTTCACTCACCAAAAGCTAGGGGGAAGGCTCTGTACAAAGGACCAATGGGGGTTAAAGATAATTTTTCAGTGATACAAATTCTCTTTCAACGAACTCCCAATTCCAAGAGGGGTACCCAGACTTCCCTCCAAATCAGTGGGCATAGGCATTGAAACAGGTCCGAACTCTCATATCCCAGGGGGCATTAGAACATGTCCCCTCAGATAAAACAGGGAAAGGCTTTTATTCCAGACTATTCCTTTTTGCCAGAAAAGAGGGCAATGTGGTGCCTCATCCTGGATCTATCTATTTTGAACACCTCCCTGGTGGTCCCCAAATTCAAAATGCTAACTTTGCAGCAGCTGATGCCTATGCTGGCAAAAAATGCTTGGCTAATGACCCAAGACCTTAAAAGATGCCTACCTCCACATCCCCATAAGGGAATCCTGCAGAAAATTCCTGTGCTTCAGGTCAGGCTCACAACGCTTTCAGGTTTCTGTGCTACCCTTTGGCTTATCTACTGCACCCAGAGTATTCACCAAATGCTTAGCCCCAGCCATAGCATTTTGCAGACAGAGAAATATACAGAGTTACCCTTACCTGGATGACCGCCTCATTCAGGTAAAGTGCAAAGAAAAGCTGCTCCAGGACCTTCTCTTTGTTAAAACCTTCCTAACTTCCCTAGGGTTCACCATCAACGAGAAGAAATCAGAGCAAACACTCTCCAGGAAGATCATTTTCTTGGGAGCACTGCTGGACACAGCATCCTAAATGGCCTTCCTATCCCCAGAAAAGCAGAGCTTTCTGCCTCTACTTTACCCAGCTGGCTTCCAGAAGTCACCTCACTGTGAGGAAGTTCCTGGAAGCCTTGGGGTACATGGAGTCTTGCATCCTTCTAATTCCTCTGGCCAGGCTTCACATGAGGAAACCTCAGTGGTATCTAAAGAAAATGTTGTGTCACCACTCTCGGCCTCTAGAGACCTCTCTCCCTTTGATCCCCTGTATAAGGGCCGAGTTTCCCTGGTGGGCAAGGGCCTGTGCCAAGAACAAGGGTCTTCCCTTCATCCTCTGCCCTACCAGCCAGGCCATCACCACTGACACTTCAGACATTGCTTGGGGTGCTCACCTAGCAGGCAGGTGCACCCAAGGTTTTTGGGATGCCCAGAACTTTCCCTTACACATCAATCAGAAGGAAATGATGGGAGTACAAAAGGCTCTAACATCCTTCAAACCCCATCTCAGGCCAGGGGTACTCCTTATCAAAACAGACAACACCACTGTAATGTGGTATATCAACAAACAGGGAGGGACCTAATCTTGCTCTGGACCTCTGTGCAGCCTAGCTATGAACCTCTAGTTGACAGCCTCCTCCATGGGATTACACCTAATTGCCCAATGCCTACCAGGGTCAACAACACCTTGGCAGACCACCTAAGCAGAAACTTTCTGAACCCCCACAGAAAAATCTTTTTGCAAGTCTTCAGGAGTGCGGAACTCTGGAAGTGGGTCTCTTTGCTTCGCACTTCAACCACCAGCTGAAAAAATTCTGTTCCAGGTGGTATCATCACCTAGCGTGGAAGGTGGATACTTTGACCTTCCCCTGGAAGCTCTTTGTGTACGCATTCCCTCCTCTGCTTCTTATTCCCAAGGTACTGATCAAGATAAGGGAGGAGAGGCCAAAGGCCATCCTCATTGCTCCCGATTGGCCCAGACAGCATCAGTACCCCTTACTGCGCAGCCTGACATTACAGCCTCCCGGGCAGCTTTCCCTGATCTCAGACCTCTTGACCTGGGGGGGGGGGGTGCTGCACCCAAACTTGCAGACTCTCAAACTGTCAGCATGGCTTATACTTTAAAAAAACAAACAAGTGGTCCTTGTCAAGCATATGGGTCATAGTCATCATCACAGAGGTCAGAATGCCCAGCACCAGAAAATCTTACGCAGGGAAATGGAAAAGATTTTGCTCCTGGAGCCAGTCCAGAGGGGGCAGTATCTCACAACCTTCCCATCCCTCTTATCCTGGACTACCTAGCCGAGTTGCTCAATAGTGGCTTCTGCTTCTCTTCTGTTAAAATCCATGCCTCAGCCATTTCAGCTCATTTCGATTCAGACCCACCCCTCTTCTCACATCCTTTGATTAAACAATTCCTCAGAGTGGCTTCTAATATCAGAACTCCCAGAAGGCCACCCATGCCAGCCTGGGACCTGAATGATGATTTAGAAAAACTAACCTTACCACCATTCGAACCTGCTGCTTCAGCAGAATTGAGAGACCTCTCCTGGAAGACTGCTTTCCTACTAGCTATCACCTCAGCCAGAAGAGTTTCAGAACTTCAGGCACTCATGGCATTGAGCCCTTCATCATTTTTCATGCAGACAGGGTCTCCCTGAGGACTAACACCTCCTTTATTCCCAAGATGATATCTGATGTGATCCTCAACCAGGCCATACATCTACCCACCTTCTTTCCTAACAAAACAAGAGGGAAAGAATTCTGCACTCAATAGATGTGCACAGGCAACTCAGATACTACCTGGAACCGTACTATCTAAACCTCCCAAGGCTCATTCAGCCAGATCCATGGCTAACATCATCTGCCTTTTAGTTGAGAACATTTATTGATGATATTTGAGCTTGCAGCTACATGGTCTAGTGCTCATACCTTTGTTACTTATTACAAATCTGATATTTCTAGAAACCGGGCTACCTTTGGTTTGGCAGTACTCTGGAATATCCTTCCATGAGGGCCATCCAAGATCAATGTAGCTGTGGGGACTCTGTCCCATATGTTGAAGAAAGAAAAGGACAGCAGATTTAAAAGTTATGTACTTAATATGACTAGGCATCTGAGATGTCCATTTTTACTCTTCCTCGACTTCCCTCCCATCTTTCCCTTATTTTTTTTTCTTGAAAGACCTGTTGCACTGTATTGCTAACCTACAGTTCCGGGTCTGAGACCTGCCTTTATCAAACTATACCTGCTGTGTTTAACTATAGGGATATATGGCAACAAACTCAATCTGAAGCAGTGGAGAATGGAATAGGGCATTATGGGTAGAGGGGGGAGCTCGAGCGCTGGATCTGAAGTCTGGAATGTACGGCAGAGTCGGATTCGAGGGTCAGATCTGAACCCATACGCAAAGGAAGAATGAAAGTGGACAGTACAGATGCTTAGTTTTGGTAAGTAATACGACTTAATTTCTTACAACTAAAAACTGTACTTGTTAAGTTTAATATTAACAATTACAACAGTCATTGAAAAGAACCCCCCTCCCCAAACACACACAGACGCTCACACACTTAATAACCCTGACTGCATACTATACAAAACTTCACAGTATAACATGCCTTTTATCTCATGATGCATTTTATAGAGATACTATGTAGAACAATTTTTACCTGGTTGCTTTTTTCCTTTAGTGTCCTAAACATTAAAGATGTAAAGTGGGGTATATGGTTTGCAGTCAACCCACAAATTTAAAGTCAGCAAAAGACCAGTCTTTTCCTCATCCATTTATTTACAAAGCTATGTTGGGAATGTGACTCGTGCTTTTTTGTGTGATTTTTTTTCCCCTGTACTGTTAAATATTCTCACATTTATTCACAAATTTTATTGCTAGTCTTCCTGATTATCTCCATCTCCCAACAGTAGACTCTGGTTCAAGTCAAAGGATACTCCTGTTCTAGTCTATTCCTGTGCTTTTTTCTTTCTCAGGCATTTTTCTTTGGTACACTGGAAAATGATTCAGTGGCAAACTCTTTGAGCTTTTATTTTTAGAAGAATGAGGAGGAGAGTCTCCATCTGTTTGTCACTTTTTGTTAGATAATCTGTATTTCCTCCTTAGCTTGTTCTGCATCAAAAATGTCTTTGATCCTCCAGGAAAAAAGTACTGTGAAGACAGCTGTATACAGCAGTTTGAGTGTCACACTTGCACCTCAACATTCCCTGATTGCCGAGATAAATATGCTTCACTTCTGCCAGATGTACAGTGAATATTAGATCTGACATTGTCATTTTCATTCATTCTTCAACTGAAGGGTCTCTGATCTGACTATGCCGCTTCCTCCAGATCATTTGATCCAACTCTTGAGGTCCTCCTTTTACCCATAATGCCCCACCAGCCTAACATACCTCAGATCTCGTTTGCCACCATCTCACTACAGATGCGAATCCTTTCACTGTTGAGCTGTCTGGTGTATTGTAGGGGTAAAAAACAATGCGCTTTCAAAAATTTCTTCCCAGTAGGCTACTTTGAATTAATTTAGTCTTCCTCCCTTTATGAAGTCTTTCTGCTTTTCGCGGTTAGGGGTCGCCACAGCGGAACTCCAGTCCGCTAGTGATTGGCAGGTGATTTTTATGTACCAGCTTGCCAGGCCTGACGCACAACCTTCAGCGAAGGTACGCCCATTCACGCATGTCTCCACGCAGAAGACGCTCTATCTGAGAATCGAACCGGACAGCGTCTTACTGTGAGGCGACAACGCTACCGCAGCACCACCACCGCGAGTATTTATTTTTTTTTGCGGATTTTGTTTTCTGTTGGGTATTTTTTTTCTTTCACTTCTACCGAAACTTTGCCATTTCCTTCCAGTACCATTTTTGGTACTTGGTCTTTCTTCCCCTTGCCACTTTTAAGGTACCTGTGATTACCATTGTTGGTAGTTTCTCTTGTTCAAAATAATTGTAATGCATATACTGATAAGTATTTTCCTTTTTAGTCCTTTCTCTTTAGCACTAACTCTCCAGGATGGCAGACAAACCAACTGGCTTTAAGAAATGCATCTCCTGTGAGCAAAAAATACCTACCTGAGATGCCTACGGGAATGTCTATTGTTTGGGCGCTGCCCATTTAGATTCAGGATGCTTTGATTGTCCCGGCTTCAATGCCAGGGCACTCACTGATGAAACAAACTAGTTTTGAATGGCCTTCCTCCTCCCACAATTCCAAATGGGGCTCAAATCCCTCCAAGAAGTCAGAAAAAGAAAAAAACAACTCTGCTTCCAAAGACAAAGATACTTGGAAGATGCCTTCAACTCCATCCTTAGAGCCACTACCAAAAATGTCAAAGAAATTGGGGTCCGACATCTACAGATCCTACTCCGTCAAAAGCAGAGTCTCCTCTGATCCGATCACCCTTTAGTTTGCTGGATCTGATAACTTTTCAACTCCCTTAACCATTTTTGCAAGAGCCTCCATGTAAACACTCAGGCCACCATTTACTAGCTCCTCACTGTGTTCTTCCAGGACTTTGTCCAAGGCTGAAGTGGATAGGAAGTTTCTCAGGGCTCAGATCCAGATGGGATAATTCCATCTCTCAATGGATCCATGAGTGTGCCTGTGACAAGTCCTCCTTATTTTCTTCTTCTCTAATCTGGCCTGTGGTTTCAGAGCCCTCTGATCAGAGATCCTTGGGGGTGACCTAGTTGGATCTGAAGATAGCTTGTTCTCCAGCTTTTGTAATTTCCCCGAACCATATGGTTCGCAGGATTTCAGAGCAGGAGGACTATCGGAGGCAAAGTGTTAACGATGGATCCAGGGGACCAAAGTTGACTGAAGTTGTTGGAGCTGTTCTTGCCCCTTAGAGCTTGGGGATTGGACAGCTCAGGTCCAACTCCATTCTTGAGTGGAGGGCTTCATGGGATTCAGGGGTTGGTGGTGCAGGAAATTCTGCTCCAGTGCCTCCAGCTTTGGTCTACCCTACTGGAACAGCCCGCTCATTCAAATCTTCAGTCAGTCCCTCAGAATTCCCCTGTCACTTCAGATACCTCACCAGACCATCCCACTAATGAAGTCCCTCTAAAGCAAACTCATAAAAAGAGACAGTTTGATTCCCCTCTGGAATCTCTCAGTAAGACACCAATTTCGATGAAGGTGAAGGGTCCCCCAGATCTCCACCTGAGGATGTCTCCACTGAAGACATTCTTGAACTCTGTTAGCAGAAAGGTGGTTGGTCTTCCAACACCCCATCCCAAGAGGAGTCTGTGTTCCTGGAGGCTTTCAGGTCTGGCCCAGCTACGTCTTGGATGACCCCCCCCCCCAGGCTTATGAACTTATAGACCTTTTCTCATGCCAGGCATGGAAAGAACTGGATACTGGGGGGCCCATTCCTAACTGCCCAGACAATTTTTTATCCCTGTCCCCGAAGGGCAGAATACACTGGTGCAAGAGGGTCCCAGATGATGCCACTAAGAAAGAGTTTGCATATCCAAGCTCTTCTGTCCATCCCCCTAACAAGGGAATCTATGCTTCAACAACATTTGCTCTCCTGCTCTTGAATTATTTGGCACATCTCACAAGGTTGCAAGTAGATTTGACTAAAGAGCTCTCCAGATCTCTGAGTTCATGTCTGTGGAAGATCAAAATAGTCTCTTCGCAACTGGTCACACACCCTTCAGTCTGTATCTGTTGTATCCATGCTGTTAGTAGCCCTCACTGCAGAGGGATACTGTGGCTGGTTTGGGCATACCCATTAGGAGACATACCTGGATGAGCCTTTGCAACATTTTGGAACCCTGCAGGTAGTCTTCATTGCTCTGTTTGATGGGTCTTCCCAGTTTGGCCCAAAACTGAAAGAAATGCTCTCCAGAAGTGAGCAAGATGGAAAGACCTAGTCTGCCATAGGGATCTGTTTTTCTACTCTTGAAAGACCGTTTTCCTGACATCAGCGAGGAGGTAGAAAGATGTGGTTCTACAAATCCCAGGGTCCTTTCCAAGACTCGTGGAGATAGGCCTCCCTAGAAAGTTTGTTAAAAATACAAGAACATGTTAGGTATATTAAACATAGTACGTTTGGTAGTCCTGTTGCACAACATTTTAGAAGGTTTCACAATTTGGATCCTTCTGGTTTAGAAGCAACTATTTTGGAAAGGGTGTATTATAAATATATTACAGTCGCTCCTTGTAAAGAAACAGCTTTATAAAGAATCTGTTTATTTTAAAGTTTAATACCTTATTCCCCACAGATCTGAATACTGAATGCAATTGGAAGGTTTTAATTTAATTGGTTTATTGTGTAGTTATATTTAATTGCTTAATTGATTTTGAGTGGATTTGGGCTATATATTGTGAATTTGCATTTGCTGTTTTATTCCTTGAAGGGTAATCTAAGCAAATGCACCAGTGTGTTACATTTTTTTTTTCTTTTAAAGTCTTTTGCGTTGGTTCTTCTGGTGTTGTGTTTTTGTTAAGTTTCTAAAGTTACTTTGGCCAAATGGTTAACTAATTGCATGTCCTTTGTAGTAAGAGAGCTTTCCTTGCCTAAGTCCCCTAGAGTTCTTTCCACAAGATCTATGGCAGTATTTCAGCTTTTTGGTCAAGACCTTCCATAGATTACATTTGCGCAGCAGCCACTTTGTCCAGTGCTCATATATTTATTTCTCATTGCAAATTGGATTTGATTTCTAATAGAGTTGCTTTTGGCTCCTCAGTACTCCAAAATATCCTTCCATGAGGACCACCAAAAGTTTATCTGGCTTGGGACTCTGTACCATCAGTTGAGGAGTGAATGAAAATGGCAACAACATGTAAGTTATGTACTCACCATAGCATTACATCTGTGTTGTCCATTTTCATTCTTCAACTTCCTGCCCTCCAAGCCCCCTTCCTTTTACTCCTGGAAAGTCCTAAGGATTATATTTTTGAAGCTCCTTGTTTGAGCTTCAGTTATGTTTTGATCTTTACCATTTTTAGTTACTTTTAAGGTATTATCCATTGTCTAATAAGGACAGCAAACTCGATCTGAGGTATGTTAGGTTGGCAGGGTGTTGTGGGTAAAGGGAGGAGCTCAAGAGTTGGATCCGAGTAGGAAGAAGTGGCCAAGTCGGATCAGAGAGCCGTCAATTGAGGAAGAATAAAAATGTAATGTTATGGTGGGTAGGTAATTTTTTTTTTTTTTGCACAAACACACTGACTCCAATTTTTAATCCTTTTCTCTTCTGCCAAAGTTTTGTCAAGATCATCTTTTTCTGCTGGTATAATTGCATCTTTAATAGTTTCGATAATGGCTGCTTTCTCATGGCCAGGTTTGGAGCATACACTCCGTGCCTGTTCAGTTAACAAATCTTGCTGTGGAACACTAGTATATTTGCTTGTGTGCATGCGTTTTCATAAAATTAATGCAAGTCTGTTCCTTCCAATTTCTCACTGTTTGCAGTTGGATTCCAGCCTGCATCTTCCTTAAGAAGGAGGGGAGTATCCTGGCACCAGGTGTAGGGATGGCAGGTGCTACACAGGAATTCTGACGAAAATGCTGTTCACCTGCAGCAAAAATTCCATCATAGGATTACATGACTACAGCAACAGTGATCCATTTACTTGCATGTCATCTGTTATAGTGAGATCTTCACAGAACTGTACTCTTCAGAGACCAGATGAAGTTGTGCTCCTCAGGAGTGTGATTCATTTTTGCAGTTTTATTCATTTGGAACACCATACCTCTTCATAGGACATTCCATCTAAATGATTTACAAGATAGACATACTTTTGTAATCTCTTCTGTTAAACATAACCATGTTCATCTGAAGTGCACATATTCAGAAACTAGTCAGGTTTATTATCTTGTCTTTCTTCTGTTTCCTTGTTTTCCCTTTGCAGAGTGCTCTGAGGTTTCAGGAAAAGCTGTTCACTAAATGTTTCTAGTAAGCAGAACTGTCTTGGGAATCTTTCTCCCTTTCTTGCACCATTTGCTGGCTGCCTAATACTGAGAGTAGTTAAAATACGGCAGTTGAGACAAGAAGACATAATGTTGCTTAAAAAATAGAAGTACTACAGACATAATTTTCATTTGTTTGAAGCTGCTATGCTGTATTACAGCTGTAAAAATAATCCAAGTGGAGTCTGTTTCATCCAGTAAGATTTTTGTGTAGTAAATGCACTGTCTTAGTATTTTGGTAGTATCTCACAGAAGAGTAGCAAGTGGAGTATTTAAGTTTTTCCTCATATGGTGGACTTTTTGTGGTTTTAGGACAATACAAGGCTGTACCTGAATCTTTTGGAGCTAGAGTTTAGTGGTGACGTGAAACAAAATGAAGGAAACACATTGAACTGCATTGACAGAGTGCTGAACAGTACCCTCTCCAAGGAAATAAAATTCATCTTCTCCCAAAGGAGACTAGAGTTTCTTGAAGATTTTGGGTCAAACATTCACAGGTGAGATGATTTTATCACCAAATGTTTAAGTGAAAATGTTTCCAAATTTAGTTTTTCGTTGAGTTTGAATGATTATGGATTACTTTATAGCTTGCCTTTGCTTTCCTGAATATTTCTTAATGAGGTGCCTTGTTTAAGTGTACATGTCTGTTAAATGAAGTTCTGTAGACTACCCCTGTGCTGCTTTAATAATTGCCTGAATTATTTGTTCTAACAAATTGCAAAATATCTGCACTGTTGTACTTTATGACCCCTTGAGATCACTTCCTGGGATTTCAGATGCAGGACATACAGCAAGGTTTCCCTGGGCCACTGCATTTTTCCTCTTGCTTGATATATTGTTTACATTTTTTTCTCTTGCTTTATCAAGCATGTCTACTTTCTCATTGTGCTTGTGCATGTTACCCTCTGCTAGTGGATGAGAGTAGCGGGGCTTTTTTGTGAATGTTTAGTGTTACAATGATACAAAAAAACGAGTACTAGCAGAAAAGTTTTTTTTTTTTTTTTTTTTGTTTAAAATTTTGTAGCTGCCCTTTTCTGCACCCACATCCATGAGTTTTACTACCTTTCCAAAGCTGCCCATTTCCTTCCGTCATGTCCTCAGTTGAACCAGATTTCATAAGTTCATTGTAGGGGTCACAGCTGTGGTATAATTTTTAATACGTGGGAATTAAACTCTGGCAAATGCTCCCTTCTAGTATGACATCCCAGAACTTTCCATTTGCCCCTTGCATGAGGCTGAATTCTTCCACTAATTCAGGACATTAGACTGATGCAGTACCAAAAAGGAAAGCATCCTACAAAGTTGGTCATTTGTCTGCTATTCCAAATAATTGATCAGTTTTGTCTTTCATTTCCTCCCAGCTCCACTTGGGAACTTTATTAGGTAAACACTTTATTCACACTCAACACATTTTACAGTATTGATGCAGTGCATATGCATGGTGATTGTCATTTTCCCATGGTGATTGACATGGTTTCCTATTAAAATAAACCAACATATATATTTGATCCTTTAATAGTATATTTTAGGAGTTATGTCCTTTCCCAGTCTTTGTTGTTGTGTCTTTCGGCTTTTCCCAGTTAGGGGGTCGCCACAGCGGAACTCCGGTCCGCTAATGATTGGCAGTTGATTCTTATGTGCTGAGTTGCCAGCCCTAACGCACAACCTTCAACGAAGGTATGCCCATTCACGCATGTCTCCACGCAGAAGACGCTCTAGCTGACAGTCTATCGATCCTATTTCCTTCTATCTTTTTTTCCCCCTTCACCTCCCCCCTCCCAAGCCATTGCTTCGCTTCCTCTCTTCTCCCTCTGTCACCTTCACAGTTTTCCCTGTGACAATCCCTTTCTGTATTTTTCCCCACTTATTCACTACTCCTTGGTATTCACATTCTAAGATCCAGTGTTTTCTCCATCTGGCTCAACAGATGGGTTATCTGAGCCGAATTTGGTGCATTTTTCAAGACCTTAAGTCCAGGGCTGTGGCTCCACCCTACCCATCATTCCCTCTAGTCCCTAGAATACCTCAGACCTCATTTGTCACCTGATCTATCAAAATGTGTTTTTGAGGGCACTGTGGCTAGCTGTAGAAAAGTTTTTTTCGTTATACATTTTAACAAGTATTGGTAGCTAGATTTTTATCTGCTGTAGTTCTTTTGTTGCCTTTTTTAAGGTAATTTTTTGAGTTCCTTTTCCGGCCTTCCCTTCACTATGCAAAAAAAAAAAAACAATTCTCTCTGCTTTTGTGATAGCATTATTGCAATAGTTTCTGTCGGTTCATCTTTCCTGTTATTTAATAAAGCAATAACCGACGACTTGGTGTGGTATATTGAAGATTTACCCACGGTTGGTGTAGTTTAATCATGAGGGTGAAGCCCGAGTGATTAAACAAAGGCAACTGTGGGTAAATCTTCAGTATACCACAATCACTGAGTCGGTTATTGCTGTTATACAATGACATTATTTAAGGAAAAAAAATACTTACTTTTCTTAAATGCCTTTGTATAATGGCGGATTACTGATGTTCATTGTGTTACCCTGCTGCAGTCATCACACTTGGGTTATCCTGCCGTCAGGCGGTCCCGCAGTCGGCCAGAGTTTCAAAGTCTTGGTCCGGCGTCGGTTGCTGTCGCTTCTTCCCTGACGTCAGTGCGCCAGGGGTATATGAGGCATCCGATGCCATTTTCAGTCTTTCTTGCCGCGCAGTGCCCGAAGCAGAAGCAGTTCGCAAGTGCTGGTCGGCCGACACCTGAGATTTTCGAATAAAATTTCTGCCCGAAGTCTTCAATAAAGCTAACTACCCCGTTGGGGAACCTTTTCTTGCCTCAGTCAGATGTCAGAAAAAGTTAACAATTGCATTTCTTGTGGGAAGCAAATACCTCATAAGGAGTTCCATTCTTATTGTATTCCTTGCCTAGGCCCAGACCACGACGTCACAGGTTGTCGGTTTTGTCCTAGGTTTAATAAACGAACTATCAAGCGCCGTTTTGACTTCGCACAACATTACTTTGGTAGGAAATTTAATTATATCATGCTGTCGGAGCAGCCAACGACCGGTATGCATAAAAAAACGCAAGGATAAAGACAGGCAGCCTAGAACCAAGCCAAACTCCGAGGCCTCTGCTGGGCCTGTCGCCGGTTCTCCAGTTTTCAGTGAGGCGCCTACGCAGCCCCTTACGACCACGGAATTGGAACCCCAGACAGCTTCGGATTCTCAAGCGGAGTGTACTAGGCCGTCGCAGCCATCTTCATTTGGCCCTTCCGACACCGGAGCAGAAGGTGATCCCGGTGCAGTAGATACGCCTTCGGTTACAGAAGGTGTCTTCAGGCCGACTACACTCGCCATTTAATCTTATGCTAAGCTTAAAACTCCATTGAAACTTAAAAAGACTGTACACTAGTCTCCAGTTCAAGGCCCCATGCCTAAGAAACGGATGCTTAAGATGGCTGAAGATTTGATTACCCTAATCAGGGGTTCCCATCCCCCTCCAGATAAAAGGCCAAGACAAGAGGAGGATTATGCTTCCTCTGACCAGATTTCTATTTCCTCAGATTCTTCTGAGGAACAGGATTACGCTTTTCCCCCTTATGAAGACTCTGATGCTGAAGACTGTATTCCCTCAGCATCTCCCCCCTGAAGACTACTCCTTTCGGGAAACTTTACATACCATGAGGGAACATTTCCACTGGGAAGGCCAGGACTACTCTGATTCTAAGAAAAGGCTCAGAGAGTTCCTTTTACTACCCCAGCACAGACCACTTGCTATCCCTCCAGTTTTAGATATTGTGGATGATGTTTACTTAGTCTAGTCTAAATCCAGACTCCCTTCCTCCTGCTCCAGCCAAACCAGACAGATACTACAGAGTACCTGACTCACACAAATTCCTTTATAAAAGCCCTCTGGCTGACCCAGAAACAATTTCCCAGGGTCCCAAAGGGGCTAAAGCTTCTATGGCTAAAAATCCTGTACCCTCTGAAAGGGATTCCAGAGCCCTAGATAGATGGGGAAAGAAGGTATACACCTCAGCTACTCTGGCTATGAGAGCATTAAATTGTCAACTTCACATGCTGAAATATCAGCAATTCCTAATGTCTCAATTAAAACAAAAACTGAGCACACATTCTGAACAGTCTGAATTCAAGGAAATGCAGGATCTATTGCATGCAGCTGAACAGGTGGCAAACATACTTTACAATGTGGATTTGATTAATTGGAAGCTTCCTGTAGAGCAGCTGTTACTGGGTCTGTCATACGTAGACATGCTTGGTTAAAAGAACAAAACCCTACCTGATCATGTTAAAGCAAAATTATTGGATGCGCCTTTACAGCAGGATGTCTTATTTGGTGTCAAAGCAGAAGAGGTTTTAAAGAAAATCGAGGATAAGGCAAAGTCTATGCAGACGGTCAAGGATTTTTTTACAGGTACAACCCCCTCATTTCAGCAGAAATTGGCCAACAAAAAACTGGTCCTTTCCAGCTTCTGACAGACCACGAGGGGCAAATACAGACGCCCAAGGGGCAGAGGTCAGTCACAAGGCCCTTACAAATCTCACAAGTGGGGTGCCGCAACCCAGAAAGGAGGTGAAGACAGGCCCCAAGCTAGCAGAAGACAAACACAATGACTCAACCCTCCAACTACCAAGCAAATCTCTCTTGGCAGCTCCCTTGGGAGGAAAATTAGCACTTTTTGCAGATAACTGGCACATCATCACAAAAGACAAATGGGTCCTAAACATTGTCTCACAAGGATACAGATTCCACTTTCATACCTTGCCAAGGATAAAAGTAATGCCAAACCTGCCACCAAATCAATGGGCAGAGACACAAAAACAAATTACAGCTCTCATGGACATGAGAGCCATTCAACAGGTACCTACACAGTAGCAAGGACAAGGATTTTACTCAAGACTCTTTCTAGTCCCCAGAAAGGACAAAGCATGGAGACCCATTCTGGATCTTTCAATTCTGAGCACTTATCTGCAAGTACCAAAATTCAAGATGCTAACACTACAGCAACTTTTTCCCATGCTGGACAAGAAGGCTTGGCTAGTAACGTTGGAGCTCAAGGAGACATACCTGCATGTCTCTATCAGACAAAATTGCAGAAGATACCTCTGCTTCATTGCAGGTTCAACCCATTATCAATTCTCTGCACTGCCCTTTGGCTTATCTACTGTGCCCGGGGTCTTCACAACATGCCTGGCACCAGTAATTGCATACTGCAGACAAAGAGGAATTCAAATATACCCATACCTGGACTGCCTTATTCAAGCAAAAAGCAAGGACATTCTTTTAAAACATCTGGCATTTGTCAAACACCTTCTAAGTTGCCTAGGGTACACAGTAAACGAAAAGAAATCAAAACTAGTGCCCTCACAAAACATAATATTCCTGGGTGCCAGCTTGAATACAATGGCCCAGATGGCTTATCTCACGCCAGACAAGCAACAACAGCTGACTCAATACTTCAAAATAATGGCAACAAAGACCCAACTCCCTGCAAGAAAAATTCTGCAGGCCTTGGGATTCATGGCATCTTGCATACTACTAATACCATTTACAAAACTGCATGTGAGGAAATTACAATGGTACCTGAAAAGCGTATGGACTCAGCACAGCCACAGCTTGGAAACAATGATACTACTCATTCCCTGCCTTCAACAGGAGTTTCTATGGTGGGCACAGGCATGTCACTTCAACAAGGGTCAGCCTTTCACCTTACCCACAGCCAGGCAAACTATAACAGATGCATCGGACTATGCCTGGGGAGCATACATGGCAGGACAGTGCATTCAGGGCAAATGGACTACAGATCAAAGGCATCTGCATATCAATCAAAAGGAAATGCTAGCAGTACAGAATGCCCTAACTGCTTTCAAGGACCTCTTACACCCAGGACAACTAATGATAAAGACGGACAATACCACAGTAATGTGGTACATCAACAAGCAAGGGGGCACACATTCCTACCCTCTATGCAGGCAAGCAATGACCTTGTGGAACACAGCACTGTCTTACCAAGTTCAACTACAAGCACAATTCCTGCCAGGAAAGAAAAACACATTGGCAGACTACCTAACCAGAAACATCATGGATCCCCACGAGTGGAAATTGGATCCCCAAGTATTTGCAATGATAACTAAAAAATGGGGACGCCCAGACATAGATCTGTTTGCCGACCCCCAAAACTACCAACTTCAAAAATTTTGCACAAGGACATTCCACCCACAAGCTTGGAAAGTGGACGCCCTATCATTCAGTTGGAAAATATTAACAGTGTATGCTTTTCCTCCACTGCCTCTTCTAGCAAAGCTGCTGCTGAAAGTCAGATTAGAGAGGCCACAAATGATATTCATTGCACCAGACTGGCCACGCCAGCACTGGTATCCAATTCTAAAGAACATGGCCCACAGCCCACCATGGATTTTACCACAAATTCCTCACCTGCTCACCCAGCGAGACAATTAAATTCTACACAGCCAGCTCAGGACTTTAAACCTGGCTGCATGGCAAATTACCTAAACAATCAACCAACACCTCTATCCAAAGCTGTTATGGATGTCATTCTGGAGGCCAGGAGGCCCAGCACCAGGAAAACCTGTTCAGACAAATGGAAAAGATTTTGTACCTGGAACCAGGCTAAGGGCCAAAATCCCCTTGATCCAAACATTCCTCAGATTCTACAATATTTAACTGAGATGTTGCACAAAGGACTTTCCTTTTCATTTGTTAAGATCCACGCCTTCGCAAGTTCAGCTCATTACAACACGGATCCTCCTTTATTTTCACATCCACTCCTAAGACAGTACCTCAGAGGGGCTAAGAACATAAGACCGCCCAGGAGAGCAGCAACACCTACTTGGGATCTCAACTTTGTTCTAGAAAAGCTTACACTGCCGCCCTTCTAACCAGCTTTCTCAGCTGATTTAAAGTTTCTTTCATAGAAAACTGCCCTGCTGCTAGCAATAACTTCAGCTAGAAGAGTCTAAGAGCTACAGGCACTAATGGCAGTTGAGCCTTTGCTCATTTTTCATCAAGACAGACTCTCTACGAACTAACCCTTCCTTTATGCCAAAGGTGGCATCCAGTGTGGCCCTAAACCAAGCCATTCATTTGCCCACCTTTTTTCCAAATCCCCAGAACAAAGGAGAAAGACTCCTGCACTCTTTGGACATTCACAGACAATGATGTTACTACTTGGATAAAACTAAGGCTTTCAGAAACTCTGACCAGCTCTTTGTAGCCTATGCTGCAGGATCACAAGGAAAAGCTATCTCAAAACAGACCATTTCAAAATGGATAGGATATTGCATACGTTTCTGCTACATGCATCATGGGAAACCGATACCTGCTAGCATAAGGCCCCACTCCACCAGGGCTACAGCTACATCAGCAGCCTTTCTCAGGGGGGTGCCAACCAAGGATATTCTGGAAGCTGCAACTTGGAGTTCAGTGCACACCTTCACCAAACACCATCACTTACCTCTGTATTCTAAGACTAGAGCTGGCTTTGCCACTGCAGTTTTGCAGGACCTACTAGCTTCTTCTAACCCTGTTTAACTCCACCACCCATCTGTAGATTTGGGATTCAACCCAAGTGTGATGACTGCAGCAGGGTAACACGAACATAGTACAGTTTTGTACCTACCATAAATGTATATGTTCGAGTGTTCACCCTGCTGCAGTCCAGGTTACCCTCCCTCCATCCCCTCTGAACTAGCTGGACTTATCCATTCCTTTCTATCCTATACAACCTCTGTGGTGTATTTGCTTGTGACTGAAGATATTGTTTTATTTTTACATGCATATTTTTATATAGCAGTATGTATTGCCTTACTTATTGGGGGGCATCTGACATCTGGGGCAAGAAAAACTGAAGAAAATGGTGTTGGATGCCTCTTATATACCCCTGGCGCACTGACATCAGGGAAGAAGCGACAGCAACCAACGCCAGACCAAGACTTTGGAACTCTGGCCGACTGCGGGACCGCCTGACGGCGAGATAACCCAAGTGTGATGACTGCAGCAGGGAGAATACTCAAACATCTACATTTATGGTAGGTACAAAACTGTACTTCTGCCTGTTGTGGTATACTGCTTGTTAGTTTTGATGTACTAAGCATGCGTATAGGACTTGCGTTCACACACATACCCAGTACATCAATTCTTTGAAACGGAAGCAATGGAGAAAAGAAGGTCTCTGTTGCTCCGTTTTCTCTCTTAATTGTATAAAAAAAAAAAAAAGTTTTGGGGCACTTTATACCAATGGAAAAGTCCGGGCGACTGGACCTTTATCCGTTAGTATGTTGTGGGATTTGCAACGGGCACTCTGGGCTGGGCCAATCACCATGCACGTTTTCCAATAGTAATAGGGAGTCATTGTATATTAAAGTTATCTGGTTCTCGTTTTTCTTGTAGTTGCTGCAGTATTTTGTGTTGTCTTTTTGAGAAGTTGCTAGTTACGGCTGACAAGGCCACAGGTTTCAAAAAGCGTAGTGTCTGTGGGCACAAAATCCCCCCTTAGAATCCTCACAAATTCTCTGTTGCTTAAGTGTGGCCTCAGTTGAAGTGGAGTGCAAGTGATGTGCCTCTTTTGGGGTCTGGGCTGTCACAGACACAAGCTTGTCTTCAAGGGTCTCTTCCCTGCTCAAGTGAACGTTCTTGCACTTTTCATAGTTTCGTACCACATTGTCTTCCTCCAAAAAGTTGGAGAAGATGTGGTCTAGCAAAGAAAAGTCAAGGAAGAAAGAAAAACAAAGACAAGCCCAGAAAGAAGTTTCCAAATTCATCAGGTCCAATCAGCTTGACTCCGAAGACCCCAAAGTATTTGGATTTTTCTGCTGGCGATATTTTTAGAATCCGTTCTCAAACTTCATCTTTCCTTTTTCTCCCCAGAACTGGCTAGTCCTTGGCTCCACTCCTCCATTTTGCAGAATAGACTGCTACTATTCATCCAGACTACCTTCTATGGCATCTTCCTTCAGGTCCTTTCAATCATTGAGGAGCTTCTTGAAAGCTATGTTTCTGTGGATTCTGATACAATTTGGGGCCTTCTCAGTGCCTACCCCACCCATGGCTGTGGGTCTTGTCACGATAATCCCGGCTATTCTCTCCCCTTTACTGGTACGACATTTGGATGTCATGCCCCCACAGTATCAGGTGATTTCCATGAGGCACCCCTGCCATAGCCAACAGGACTGTCAACTTCAATTCCAGTATTTTCTCCTGTTCCACTGGATTGGGCTGGGTCCTAGGCTGGAGTTGAAAAGAAGTGTCAGGGCTGAGGTTCAGGGGTTGGAGTCGATTCTGAGATTTTCCCTATCCTTGGGTGCTTTTGCCCTGGGCAGTTTGGCACTGTACACTGCCTTGGAAATCGCACTCAGCAGAGCTAGGGATGTTCCTTTTTTGGCTTCACCAGGTCTGGGGAGTGCATCTTTGGTATCCGTCTTGGCTTCATCTTTTGAGAGGGGTGATCTTCAGGTCCATAATGAGGAAGGTGTCTTGATGTCCTTCAAGGATGCATCTGCAGTCATCACATATGGGTTGTCCTGCCTCAGGCAGCCCTTCGGTCGGCCGGATTCCAAAGTCTGGGTCCGGCGTCGGCTGATGTCGCCCCTTCCCTGACGTCAGAGCACCTGGGGTATAAAAGCGTCAGCCGACACCATCTTCCTCAGTCTTTCTTGCCGCGTGGTGCCCGAAGCAGAAGCAGTTCGCGAGTGCCGGTCGGCCAGCTCCTGTAAATTCGCTATCCGAAGACTTCAAAAGCTAAGTACCCCGTTGGGGACTCTTTCTTGCCTCAGCCGATGTCAGATAAAGTTAACTGTTTAACTTGTGGGAAACAAATACCTCATAAGGATTTCCACTCTTACTGTCTTTCCTGCTTAGGCCCAGACCACAACGTCTCGGCCTGTTCAGCCTGCGCTTCCTTCATCCGACGCACTCTTAGACGTCGGTCGGAGTTCGCAGAAGAGTTTTTTGGGGCTAGTTTTTCATACAAAATGCCGTCGGAAACCCCGACATCACATTCTATTAAGAAATGGAAGGACAAGGACCGACACATGCGGCCCGCGGTTTCGGCTGAAACCGCGGCTAGGCCTACTGCGAGTGTCTCTGTCTCGGCTGATACAGAGTCCTTGGAACTTACGAACCCTGAAACAATACAACCGACAGCCTCGGCCCCGGAGGCTCCTACCAAGTCGGTTACAGAATTGCCTTCAGAAACTGGTGTATTGGAATCTTCCGACACCATACCTTTAGACAAAGTTACACCAGCACGTGGTGCAGCCAGGCCTCCTGCGTCCATGTCCATTAAGGCCTTCACCAGGGCAAAAGCTGCAAAACACACTAAAGCCATGCCTCCCAGGATTATTCCTCAGGGACCTTCTTCTAGTTCTCAGATTCTAACCTTAGCAGAGGACCTTATCTCTTTAATCAGGGGCTCTCAGCCCCATCCGGACAGGGGCTCCCAACCTCCTCTAGACAAAAGGCCCAGGGTGGATCCCCCTGATCCCCTTTCCTCAGAGGAGGCCTGTGATGGCTCGGATCACTCGGACTATCAGGAGGAGGCTTATTCAGCCTACGAGGATTCGGATGCAGAGGAATCTATCCTCTCAGCTTCCCCTCCTGAAGAACTTTCCTTTGGGGAGACCCTTCACACCATGAGAGAGCATTTCAAATGGCAGGGCCAGGAATATTCTGATTCCAGGAAAAGACTAAGAACTTTTCTTCATTTACCTCAGCATAGACCTTTGGCTATTCTTCCTGTTTTAAATGTCATTGATGATGTGTATACTGACTCCAGTATGACCCCTGACACACTGCCTCCGGCCCCTGTTAAGCCCGATAGGTATTACAGGGTCCCGGACACACACAATTTTCTTTACAAGGCCCACTCTGCTGATCCTGAAACTATTTCACAGGGCCCTAAAGAGGTTGCAGCTGTTACTACTAAGAACCCACTCCCCTCTGCAAAGGAGTCCAGGGCATTAGAGAGATGGGGTAAAAAAGTGTATACTTCTGCCACTCTTGCTATGAGGGCATTAAATTGTCAATTTCATATGATACAGTACCAAGAATATTTGTTAGAAGAAATGCATAAGAAACTGTCTTCTACTGAACCCCTTGACACTAAATCCCTTCAGGATCTGGTACATAACTCCCATTAGGTTAGCAACCATTTCTTGCTGTGTGGTTATGATGCATTGGAAGCTTCATGTAGGTCAGCAATGACAGGTGTTGTCATACGTAGGCATGCTTGGCTGAAGGAACAATCTCTGCCAGACCATGTTAAAGCTAAGCTTTTGGATGCTCCACTTGAAAAGCAAAAGTTATTTGGTTCCACTGCTCAAGAAGTCCTAAAGAAATTTGAGGAAAAGGCAAAATCTGTACAAACAGTTAAGGATTTTCTTCAAGTCCAACCGCCAAGATTCAGCAGAAATTGGCCTTCCAAGAATTGGTCCTTTCCGGACACAGAAAAATTTCAAAGGGGCAGGAACAGGCGTGCCAGAGGTAGAGGGCAAGCTAGGGGCTCCTACAGAGGCCGTCAATGGCAATCTCCAATCCAGACAGGCAGTTCAGGACCTGCAACTGCTGCACAAGGACAAACTCAATGACTTTGCTTTGACTCCGCCAACCAGGGCTCAATTAGAAGCACCTTTGGGCAGAAAGCTTTCTTTATTCTCAAAAAATTGGCACATCATTACAAGAGACAAATGGACACTCCAAATAATAGACAACAGATACAGGTTCCATTTCCACACATTGCCAAAAAGAAAAGGCATGCCAGGTCTGCCACCAAATCAAAGGGCAGAGGCTTTGAAACAAATCTCAAACTTACTACATATGAAGGCCATAGAGAAAGTTCCTATTTCAGAACAAGGCCAAGGATTTTACTCCAGGCTATTCCTTGTTCCAAGAAAAGAGCATCAATGGAGACCAATTCTCGACTTGTCTGCATTAAATACTTATCTCATTGTGCCAAAATTCAAAATGCTGACTCTACAGCAACTCCTTCCCGTGCTGGGCAAGGGGTCTTGGCTGGTGACTCTAGACCTCAAGGAGGCATACTTGCATGTCCCTATCAGACAAAGTTGCAGAAGACACCTCATATTTCTTGCAGGGTCAGAGCATTATCAATTCTCAGCATTACCCTTTGGCTTATCTACTGCTCCCAGAGTATTCACGAAATGCCTGGCATCAGTAATAGCACACTGCAGGCTTCAGGGGTTTCAAATATACCCATATCTGGACGACTGCCTTATACAAGCGGACAGCCAACAAACTTTGATAAAGGACTTAAATTATGCCATCAATCTTCTACAGGCCTTGGGATATACAGTCAACATGCACAAATCAAGACTTGTTCCATCCCAAAGATTAACCTTTCTGGGTGCGGATCTAGATATAACCACCCAAATGGCTTATCTCACAGAAGAAAAACAAAGACAGCTACCGGATTACTTCAAGAACCTGACAAGACAAACTCAGCTGACTGCAAGGAAAATCCTGCAGGCCCTGGGTTACATGGCATCCTGTATTCTTTTGATTCCACAAGCAAGGCTACATATGAGAAAGCTACAGTGGTACCTAAGGAGTTTATGGACTCGGCACAGTCACAGTTTAGAAACTTTAATCCCACTCATTCCATGCCTTCAAAAGGAATTTCTGTGGTGGGCTCAGGCCAGCCAGTCCAACAGGGGGTTGCCCTTCACAAAGCCAAAAACCTCCCAAACTATTACAACGGACGCTTCAGACCTAGGTTGGGGAGCACACATGGAGGGCAGTGGTATCCAAGGACAGTGGTCACAAAAGGAGCTACGCATGCACATAAATCAAAAAGAAATGCTAGCAGTGATACATGCAATCGAGGCCTTCAAACTCTTTCTGCATCAAGGCCACCTACTAATAAGGACAGACAACACCACAGTTATGTGGTACATAAACAAGCAAGGAGGTACCCATTCCTACCCTCTTTGCAGACTGGCAATGAATCTATGTGATCTTTCCTTGAAACTCAATATACAGCTACAAGCTCAGTTTGTGCCTGGGAAAGACAATACACTGGCGGACAGCTTAAGCAGAAATATCATGGATGCGCACAAATGGATGCTGCACCCAGACATCTTCCAACAGATAACACAATCTTGGGGGAGCCCAGACATAGATGTATTTGCATCCCCCCACAATCATCAACTGAAGAAATTCTGCTCAAGGACATACCACCCACAAGCGTGGAAAGTGGACGCCCTGTCTTTCAGCTGGAGAAATCTAACAGTGTATGCATTTCCACCTATCCCTTAATGACCAAGGTGTTACTGAAGATCAGGACAGAGCAGCCAAAAGTGATTCTGATAGCTCCGGACTAGCCAAGACAGCACTGGTACCCACTGCTAAGGAGCATGTCATGTACAAAACCATTTCCTCTACCTCTATGGCCACTTCTACTGACACAGCACAGATACAAAACTCTACATTCCAATCTGAAAACATTGCAACTAACAGCGTGGGGAATACCTTGACTCCTCCTCAGGATAACCTATCCCAGAGAGTGAAGGATATTATTATGGAAGCTCGCCGCCCTTCCACAAGAAAGGCATATTCAGCAAAATGGAAAAGATTTCTCATCTGGAACACCACAAAGGGCCTAGATGCGACAGTGATGAACATGGCACATATCCTGGAATATTTGGCAGAAATGTTCCACAATGGTCTGTCTTACTCTTCTATTAAAATTCATGCTTCAGCAATTTCATCAGAGTACAATACTGATCCACCTGTCTTTTCTCACCCTCTCCTAAGACAGTTTCTAAGAGGAATCAAAAACATCAAACCTCCTCGGAAACCACCTCTACCTGCTTGGGACCTTAACTTCGTGTTGGAAAAACTAACACTGCCTCCATTTGAACCAGCAGCATCTGCAGATCTACAGTACCTTTCATGGAAGACTGCCTTCCTCCTGGCAATAACCTCAGCAAGAAGGGTCTCAGAGTTGCAGGCCCTGATGGCAGTGCAACCATTCATTATTTTCCACCAGGACAGAGTTTCATTGAGAACTAACCCTACATTTATGCCAAAGGTGGTATCCAGGGTTTCATTGAATCAAGCCATTCACTTGCCTACCTTCTTCCCAAATCCACAAAATAAAGGGGAGAAATTTCTGCACACCCTGGACATTCACAGACAGTTGCGCTACTACTTGGACAGAACTAAAGGTTTCAGAAAAGCTGACCAGCTGTTGGTAGCATATGCTGCTGGTACTCAAGGAAAAGCAATTTCCAAACAGACTATTTCAAAATGGATAGGAAATTGCATTCGCTTTTGTTACTCCTTTCATGGAAAGACTGTACCAGCTAACATTAGACCTCATTCTACGAGAGCCACAGCCACCTCCACAGCCTTCTTAAGAGGGGTGGCTACCAAGGACATTTTAGAAGCTGCCACATGGAGCTCCGTATATACATTTGCCAAGCATTACAATTTACCTTTATATTCCAGATCCAGAGCAGGCTTTGCTACGGCTGTCCTGCAGGGTATCTTAGCTACACCATCCTTTTCTTAGTTCTTCCACCCCCAGATTGGCTATGGTATTCTACCCATATGTGATGACTGCAGATGCATCCTTGAAGGACATAGTACAGTTTTGTACCTACCATAAATGTAGATGTCCAATAGGTATGCATCTGCAGTCAGGTTTACCCTCCCTCCTTCCCCTCTGTGGTATTCCTAGGGTGCTTACCCCTCTATTAGCTAGCTGGGGGGATCTATTATGGTGTATTTGTATATATGTATATATTTTTGCAAATGTTTGGATTTCTGTTGCATTTCTCCAAATTTAGCCTTCCTAGAGGGCACCTGGCATCTGGGGCAAGAAAAACTGAGGAAGATGGCTTCGGCTGACGCTTTTATACCCCAGGCGCTCTGACGTCGGGGAAGGGGCGACATCAGCCGACGCCGGACCCAGACTTTGGAATCCGGCCGACCGAAGGGCTGCCTGAGGCAGGACAACCCATATGTGATGACTGCCGATGCATACCTATCGGACATCTACATTTATGGTAGGTACAAAACTGTACTTTCTCACTTGGAACCATCCTAACCAATCCCCCACCCCCACCCCAGTGAATCCTGTTGTGTTTTCTCATCTTGTTGGACAAGGATAGTCAGCATCTCTAAGCCTCATGAGTTCTCTCTTGGTGAGTTCTCCTTCCAATTTAATCCTTCCCCTGAAGGCTTCAGGAAATAGTCCAGCAAGAGAAAGCATCTTGACTCATCTCCAGAATGTTGTCACTGAGGTTACCAGTTATGAGGAAAGGGAGTGAAGAGATCACAAAGAAACCCTCTGGAAGACATCTGCTTTTGGATATATTCTTGAATTTGATGAAGAAGACAAGGAGTTTGGTCCACTGATGCCCCTCCCTGGAATGGAAGAGTAATATATTCCTCAAGGATTTGGAAGCCTGGCTTATGTACATCCTGGATAGTCCTGTCTGCCAGGGAGCTGATTGACTTGGTGGTCTGTCAGCAGTTCTGGAAGGGACAAGAGGTGGTGGAGCCTATCCTATGAAAACCAGACAAAATATTGGTTGCTCCTAGGATCAAGTTCCATTGGAGCAAGGGTTCCCTGGTAGGTGGAGCAGCCATCAAAAAGGTCTTCTCTGAAGAGAGCACATCTGTTCACCCCATAACTGGGGGTCAAGGGCACTGGACAGATTTGGGAAACAGACTTTTGCTGTAGCAACTTTTGCTGTGCGCACTCTGAACTGCCTAACTTGTATGACTCGTTTTCAGAGGGTTCTGATTAAAGAGCTGTTTAAATCCTTCTGGAGTAATCTGCCTACTGATATCCAAAAAGCTATTGAGTCACAGTGATGCACCCTACAGTCTGCGCACCATGTCCATGCATCTACTTTAGGATACAGCTGATGATACTGAGAGGGTACTAGGCTCTGACATTGATATTTTTTGCACCCCTGGATGCATCTTCGCAGTTTTGTAGAAAGCTTCAAGACCGCCTTCATTAATGTCCCTTTTGATAGTTTTAGCACACTTTGGACACGAGATAAAAAAAACACACTAGTAGTCAATGGGAGGGCAAGATGCTGTCTACCGTAGGCATACACTTTTCTACTCCCCAAGGGACTTTTTCCCCAGTACCAAAAGGATAGGAAGTAGTAATGGTTTTGAAAGTCTCAGGGTTTTGCAAAAGATGCTTCTGGTGACAGATCCCACTGGGGCAGAAGGGGGAATAAATTCAATGGCTGTTACCCCAGAGACAGAGTGCAGAATAAAGAGTTTTGAGGTCCTTTTACCCAAAAGTCCTTTCCGTGCACTTTAAGGGTTGCCCGACTGCTGCACTTGAACCGAAAGTTGCTTGATCAGAACCCACAACTGTTTGTCTGTTTTGTCCTGACCAGATAAGGGCATGGTGTCAGAACTGGGATAGTGTGTGCAACTTCAAGCCATGAGGTGCAGAGTTAACTGTGAAGGTATATTGAGCAGGCTGGGTGATGCATTGCTCAAACGATTAAAAAAAGGCCAGAAACTAACTTCAGGTAACCAAAACTCTCATAAATTATTTATTTTGTAAAGAAAACGATACGAAGCATTTGCAAAGCACAAGGTGCATTATTAATTAAACAAGTAGCACAAAATGCGTTATTAATCAAATGAAAGGCACAAAATACATTATTGATTAGATGAAATATTCAAAACCATGATATTTTCTAGAATTATCAGAAATACTTATGAATACATTCAGAACTACTACTGATTTCCATAATGAGCATGTTTCAAGTAAAACATGTTTAGAGTAAAATGAGCACAAGAAAAGTATAACAAGCATGATAGGTCAAATGAGCATAACGAGTACAATAAAAGGGCAAAATAAGCATAACAAGGAGAAAAAAGCAAGGCGGCTGCATGCTTTTAATAACCACATTTTTTTTTTACATGAGCTACTGTTTCGCATTGACCAAGGCAATATTCAGAGCATAACTAGAGTTGTTCAAAAGTATATGTGTGTGCTTTATTACAGTACAATTATTTCAAAGAATTTACGGTCTGCAAAGTACAGTTATTTCTCAAAGTGCAGCCAGAAAAGTTTCTTGTGCTGTGTACATTTTATTTACAAAGTGCACTCATTTCAAAGTGGTTCATACACTGTGTACAGAGTTATATTGCAAAGTACAGCCATTTTGAGAATATGTTTCTGCTATGTGCAGCTTATCTGCAAAGTGCAGTCATTTTGAAGTGTTCTTTACACTGGTAAGGGATGATTTTGCAAAGTACAGTGATTTCAAAGTGTTCTTGTGCTAAGGAAACTTATTTTAAAATGTGCAGTTATTTTGAAAGGTGTGTTGTACTGTTGAGCATAATTACGAGTTTCTGACATGAGATTCTGACGTATGTGTGTATATTCATACATAATTCCAAGGGTCTTTAGTACTGTGTTTATATGCCCATTCCACTTGTGTGTGTTCATGATTTTGCAGAGAATTGGAGAGTATTCAAGCAGGAGTACGATATTTTCATACAAGCAGCCTTTTCTGATAAAGATACATGTATGAGGGCATTTATTTTGCTTAGTCTAGCAGCCATTGAAAGAGAGTGTTCATTTGTGTATGCACGAGCAGTATATGCAGGAAAAGGGGGCAACCGCCATACTGTTATACAAGCTGAATCAAGGGAGAACCCCAAGTGCTTGTAACATAAATTTAGAGAAATTTGTAACCCCCAGACAAATGTTGCATTGGAGAGGCACTTCTCTTATACAAGAGACCAAAAACCAGGAGAAACTTTTGCAGTTTATATTACTGACTTGAGAAACAAGGCTAAAACGTGCAGGTTTGGTGATTTGAAAGACATGCTTGTGTGTGGTGGTAATACTGCTGAGAGAGAGAAGCTTTGCTTCAAGACAATGATTTAACATTGAGCAAACCCATAGAGTTTTGTCAAATGCATGAGCTTACAGAAAGGCACACAGATATGCTTGCAAGTGATGAGTATGGTTTCAGCAACCTCCAGAACAAGCATAGACAGCATGTGGCTAACAAACAGGTTTAAGCACATGGTAGCTGCAGCCCCTGCAGGATTTCCAGAGGGAGCCCGTAACTTTCAACCAAGTTCTAAGACCAGCTGAGTAAAACAGACATGCTCAGTGCAGCATAAGGGCGAGTCAGCAAAACCCAAGTCAGCTCTTATTGTTAACTGTCATAACTGGTGCCATTCACAAGTCTGAGAGGGAAGTGCTTAGCATTTGGTCAGTAATGCCACAGGTGTAAAAAAAATGGAACCACTTTCAAAAGTTTTGTAAATCAAGCAAGCCTCGTTCATTTATTAAGAAAGGTCACTCACAAAAGCAAGTTGATCATGTAGAAAGCTATAACTCTACTTTTTATGTTTGGTGCATCAGTGGTTGGTGAAAAAGTTAATGCAGTAGATTTGTTGGCAAAGAACAAAGTGTTTTGTACTGTCCTGATCAATGGTAAACCAATGGAGGTCAGACACTGGTTCAAAGCGCAATGTTATGTCAGCAGAAACATTTGCTAGAGGAAGAGCCGGTGAGCATCTTAATTTGGCCAATTGTGCGAAGCTTGTTGCTTATGAAGATGAAGCGATTCAGACCGAAGTAGTGCTTTCATGCTATTCAGCTGGGAATTAGGTACAGCTTGCAATTTTATGTAGTCAGAAGATCTGTGCAGTCATTAATAGGTTCTCAGAGACATTTTAAGAATGAAACTGCTTTCTTTTACCAAAGAAGTCCATCATGTAAGCACATGTCCTAGTTCCAGTTTCACCAATGCTGTTTGAGTATTCTGATGTCTGAGGAGACAAGCTAGACAAACTTCCAGTTGTGTACTCCGTGAAATTAGACCCTGAGGTCAGTCCAATGAGAAAAGTTCCGATAGCTATGCAGGACAAAGTCAAGGTCCAGTTAGATAAAATGGTGTAACAAGGTGTGATTTGTCCAATCACAGAGCCAACTGAATGGATATGTTACATGGTAGTTGCTCATAAGAAAAGCTCAGATGAAATCAGAATATGTATTTACCCGAGAGCCTTGAACAAAGCATTAAAAAGGCTCCACCATCCTGTGCATACAGTTGAAGTCGCTCCCCTAATGCCAAATGCCACTTTTTCAGAGTGTTCATTTTGATAAGTAATGCTTAATTGCAAATCTTCACTACTGACTACATTCAGTACCCCATTTGGTAGATACAGATTTCTCAGAATGCCTTTTGGAATACATTCTGCCAGTGAAGTCTTTCAGTGTGCGATGGAGCAAATTTTTTTCAGGTTGTCCATGTGCTATAATAGTGAATGATTTACTGGTTGCAGGTAATGGTGAAGCAGAGCGTGACAGAAACCTCAGGAAAGTTCTGGACAGAGCGTGTGAAGTGAATTTAAAACTTAGTCCTCTGAAATGTAAATTCAGACTACAAGAAGTCACTTATGTAGGTCATTTATTTACCAGTGCAGGCTTATGACCAGACCCTTCCAAACAGCAATTCTTGAAATGCCAGCTTCCAACAGTGTCCAAGCCTTAGGCATTTTCTTGGCATGGTTAACTATTTGGGCAAGTTTATACCCGAATTTGGTGAATTATCTGCACCCTTAAGAGAGCTGACATGCAAAAATGTTGCCTGGTCATGGTTTGAACAACACCAGATAGCACTGATGACCTTAAACAGAAAATTGCCAGTCCACTAACTTTAACAAACTACAATGTCCACAAAACATTAATTCTTTCCTGTGATGCTTCAAAGTTTGGTCTTGTGCAGTTATTCTTCAAGAGGGCAGACCCGGTAGCCTATTCGTCTTGAACTCTTACCCAAACTGGGATGCAGTATGCCCAGATTAAGAAGGATCTTTTTGGCAGTTGTGTTCGCATGTTCGAAGTTCCATGATTATGTTTATGGCTGAGCTATCCAGATCGAGACTGATCATCAACCTCTAGTCACTATTTTAAAGAAGCCTATGCATACAGCACCAGAGAGACTACAAACAATGATGCTGAGATTACAAAAGTACTTCAAAACGGTCTATACGAAAGGCAAACTTTTTTTTCTGGCTGATACCTTATTCAAATCACTCAAATTCCACAGAAAAGCTTGATGCAGAGAATTTTGAATTCAGTGTCATGGAGGTTGAGTCATTTTTCTACCACAAGACTTGTGCTAAGAGATCGTACAAAGACTGATCCACTTTTACAAAAGCTCAGCCACTTCATCAATGTTGGATGACCGTCAAAGCAGTCTTCTGTACCAACAGAAGTGCAACCTTATTTTCCTTAGAGTTGATATGTTGATGGAAGATGGTATCATTTTCAAAGATCCTAAGGTTATTGTTCCTACTTCCTTACACGAGTACATCCAAATTTTGCAGTGTGGCCACCCAGGTTCCGAATCTACCAAAAGAAGGGCAAGAGGACTAGTATTTTAGCCTTCTCTGTCAAAAGACATTGATAAAGTACTTTCATCTTTTTCAGTATGCAGTAGTACTAAACCGGATTTGCAAAAAGAGCCACTTCAGCTAAGCCAGATATCTGAACTGCCTTGGTCAACAGTAGCCACAGACATATTTGAATAGAGTAGTCAGAATTACTCAGTGTTGGTAGACTCTTATTCGAACTGGTTCGAGATTGATTTCCTACCTATTGTCCAGTACTGTTATTACTAAATTGAAACGTCATTTCTCAGTCCATTGTAGTCAACTCACAGTTATTTGACAATGGTGCCCAGTTTACCAGTCAGTTATTTCAGAAATTTGCAAAAGAGTGGGACTTTATCCATATTACTAGCAGTCCTGAACGTGCAGTAGAAAGTGCAAAGCAATTACTACAGAGGTCAAAGTGTGAAAATACCAATGTTTTCTTGAATTTGCTTAATCTCAGAAATATACCCCGTGACAACTTTACTTGGCTCACCTGCTCAGAAACCTCTATCTAGGCAAACCAGAACAACCTTGCTTATCAGTTCCAGTTTGTTGGTGCCTAATGCTAAGAACACCAGAACAATCAAAGCCCAACTAATTAAAAAGTGTTCCTTTTCAGAAGTCCATCTATTATAAAATGAGAAGATTGAAAGGGGGAGAGAAAGTGAGGATGCAAACGACAAAAGGTTTTGATCAAATTGGTGAAGTGAGAGGTATATGTGCTGAGCCGAGATCCTACTTAATGGAATCTGAGGGTATAGAATACAGAAGGAATCACAGGCATGTTCTTCCGGTGTCTGAATTGATATCGCAGCATTGTCACTGTGACTCTAGATCTCAGAGCAACACAGACAGTGTTCTTGTTGAAGGACATGTCTCAGTACCTATTCCCATTCCTGATGATGTTCCTGAAGCTGAACATTCATTAAAGACTGTCCCTGTTGCTAGACCCATTTCTAATTTTTATGTCACACGATCAGGCCGTATTTGTAGATTTTTATAAAGAAAGGGTGTCTCCTAATGCTAAAGTACAGCTATCAGTAACAAGTAAAAACAGTGTTCAGAATGAAACGCTGTACAATGGCCAATGAACTAAAGTTCTCTTGGAGAATAGGTAGTGGGGTTAATTGTTATAAAACTTAAAAGTGCAACATATATAGCAAAAAACTTGCATACATTTCCAGTACTTAAATTAAATGCACTTACAAGATATTCACGCTGTGAATGCAGTTATACCATAGCGAAATGATGGCTCCAAAGTATCCAGTCTTATGATGGCTTCAAAGTATCCAATCTTTTTGGTCTGATATACAAAGTATCCACACTGGAGATGTATTAGCTGCTGTGTGACTGTGATGAACTGTGATAACAGCTTAACCAGTCTAACAGATCAAATAAAAGCTTCTAGCATTAATGGCAGTTAAAATCCTTTTATTGTAGGAAAAGTTAAAATCTTCATGTCAACTTAAAAATCTTGATGTAGAATAAAACAGTCCCTATGTATTCCAAACAATGCCTTTCCAGATCATCATCCCACTGATGAGGTCCCCCAGAAGAGGTTGTGCAAAAGGGGGGGGGGGCGCACATAGATTCCCCTCAGGAATCTTTAACTGTAGACATTGACTTCTGTGAAGAGTCCTCACTGTCTTCACCAGAAGACGTCTCCTTTGAAGATATTCTAGAGCTCCTCAGCTAGAAAGGCGGATGACCTTTTGATCCCCCTTCCCTTGAGGAGTCAGTGGTCCTAGAAGCCTTCGGGTCCACCCAATCTACTTTGGTTACCCCCCCCCCCAGTGGATTACCCCATAGATCTTGTGTTTTGCCTGTTATGGAAGGACCCAGATACCGTGGGGCCCATCCCTAGTCACCCAGATAAATTTTTTGCTCCTCCTGAAGATGGCCACATTGGAGTAAGGGAGTTTCTGTGGATGCCTTGGTGGTTGTGGCGTCCACTAAGGAAGAACTAGCAGAAAGCTCTTCTGTCCACACTCTTAACGGACAGTCCAGGGTGATGGACAGATTTGGAAAGCACATTTATGCCTCAATGACCTTTGCTGTCTGGTCACTTAATTATTTGGCACATTTCTCCAGATTACAGAGAGACTTCAATAAAGAACTCTCAAAATGTCTTCCAGGGCCCATGTCTGCAGAGGAGTACAAGCTGCTATCTTCACAGCTATTCACCCTTCTATCTATTTCCAACATGTCTGTGAGTTTCATCTCTAGTGCAGCTGAAGTCTCCTCGTGGGCAAGTGGGTTCAGGCGTAGCTGTCAGGAGACTTGCCTGGATGTACTTAAGTGATTTTAAGGAGCGCTTCAAGTCATCTTTCATTAGTGTTTCCTTTGATTCATCTTCCTTGTTTGGCCTAACAGTGAAAGAAACGCTCTTCCTGTAGTGAGCAAGACTGGAATACATTTTTCTATCCTGCAGAGGTCATTTTCGAGGAAGCAGAGTGAAGGTAAAAGGATGTGGTTCCAAAAGTCACAAGGTCTTTCCAGGACTCGCAAGGGAAAACTTCCTCCAGAGGCGGCCGGAAGTTCCAATGGAAGACACAGTCATCTCGGCAGAGGTGGTCTATAAAACCAAGAGTATCGAGATTCCTTCTCAGATAAATCTTTCCAATGCTCCTGAAGGATTCCCCTTCTGCTATACTCTGGAAGAATTCAAGGGGGTGCTTATCTTTGCACCCAGAAGCCTTGGCATCAATCACAAAAGACACTTGGGTGTGAAAAAATTTATCCAGATGTTATTTCATTCCCTTTCTGCAAATTCCATTATTCAGTCGAAAAAAGCTCCCTGACTTTTCACCTAATCAGCAGGAGTTAGCAGCAGTAGAAATTCAAAAGCTGCTAGAAGGAGTCATCCTAGAGGTTCAACCAGACTAGAGAGTATTCAGAACTTACTTCAGGTTCTTTTTAGTGCCAAAGAAAACAGGAGACCCAAGATCCATTCTGGACCTTAACACTCTCAATCAGTTTGCAAAGAACTCCCATGTTCCAGATGGTCACAGTTCAGTCCATTGTTTTTTCTTCAGGAGGAATATTGGATGTGTGTTCAGTCTCCAGGATATGTATTATCTCATCAAAATGAACAGACGCTCCCGGAGACATCTGCTGTTTCAGCTGGAGGCCAGTCCTTACCTTTGCAGAGCTCTTCCCTTTGGTTTCACCACAGCCCCCAGGGTGTTCAAGTGTATGGCAGTGGTAGCAGCTCAATGGAGATTGCTTGGTTTCATAACGCCTCCTTACCTAGGTAACCAGCTCTTCACTGCCCAACCAGGCATCTCCTCGAGAAGGCTAGGTACTACTTACTCCAGTTAAGTTATTGTTTAGGAATCCGTCATTTATGCCAAGTCCCATCTACAACCTGTTCAAGGTCTTGGATTTTAGTGGTGTCTCGGCAAGCTGCTGTAATCAGGTGGCCTTTCTTCCATCAGACACAGTACAGTCCATAGGATTGCAGGTGAGATGGATTCTTTCACCTCCCCCACCACCATCACCACCACCCTGCAGCAAGACTGGTTCTTCAGGCTTTAGGGTCAGTGTTGGCTGCTGTAACCTTGGTCCTGATGGCTTGATTCCATTTGCATGCTCTCTTCAATGGACTCTAGATGTTCAATGGTCAGTTTTTTTTTTTTTTTTTTTTACGGCCTGTGTCCTCTGTGATCAAGCTTTCTTGGGTTTGCAATAATTCCCTGCTTTGGTGGATATAGTCCAATGATGTTTGCTAGGGACCCCCTCCCCTTTGTGCCCACCGTAGCCATGGTGATCACGGACACTGACGAATTTGGGTGGGGATGGCTTTTCTTGGGCTGGGCCATCCAAGGCACAAGGTGCCCAGAAGAGACCAATCTGCTTATCCGTGTCCTGGAGATGAGGGCATTCCTCCTAGTGCTGCAGACCTTCCAGGGACTCTCTTCCTCTGGGGACAATTTCTGTCCAAGCCTACATGTTGGTAATTTGGTACATCAGCAGATGGGAGATCCTGATCTTCTCCCATTTGTCAAGAAGCATTGAGAGTATGGTAGTGGGCATTCTCCTCCAGCCTCTTTCTTATGGCAATGCACATCCTGGGAAAGTCCAGTGTACTAGCAGACAAACACAGCAGGTCCATTCTGATGCCTCAAGTGGTTTGTCAACCACTTGGTGTAGAATATTTTCCATCAATAGGGTAAACCTTGCTGCGATCCATTTGCCTCTCCCCACAATAAGTGCAGCCGGTTCCTTGCCCTCACTCCCCCCAGGGGGGAATCACGGAGAGATACTCTAGTCCACGTTTGGCCCTCCGGTCTCCTTTACACTTATCCCCCTTACCTGTAATCCCCAATTTTCACCAGGAAGCATTTCAGTTGAAGAGCAAGGTTGTCCTAGTTACCCTTTTTTTGGTCTTGTCTTTTCCCTTCCTGTGGTCTTATTTACGTCCATCTTGGATTTTGGGTCCCAGTCTATATCTAATCTCGCATCCCTTGAAGATGACACATCTGAACTGCATGGTTTCTCCAGTTTCATTAATAGTTAAACAGCCCTGACTTTCACTCCAGTCCACCAGATACTACTGTCATCCCAAAAGGAATCCACTAGAAAAATTTACAAGACCAAATGGAAAGGATTTTCTTACTAGGCCCATCAAAGAGAGTTTGGACCCTTTTACTACACTTGTTCCTGTTCTAGATTTCTTTGCCTCAGTTTTTCAAGGAGTTTGTTTTTACACTGTCAAAGTTCAGTTAACAGTCATTTCAAGTGATCATACTGGCTATAATACTTAACCCCTATCTTCTTCCAGACTATACAAAACATTCCCTAAAGGTACTTTTTTGCTTAGGCCACCAGTTAAAGGGCCCTAGTCCAGCATGAGATCTTAAGCTGTTACTGTGGGGTTTGACTCTGATCTCTCATGAGCCTTCAGCCAAGTCTGATCTGAAGTTTCTTTCTTGGAAAATAGCTTTCCTACTGGCCATTGACTCAGCAAGGCAAGTTTCTGAACTCCAGGCACTCTCCTCAGTCTTCTTACTTGGTTTTCCACAAAGATAGTCATATTCCATACTAATCCTTCATTTCTGCCTTATGTATCCAAAGAGACGAGCATCAATCAAGTCATTAACTAACCTGTTGTCTTCAGAAATTTTTGTAACAAAGGTAAATACGTACTTCGGTATACATTCATTTGAGGGTCCACATCAACCTCGAAAGGGTGTAACGCCGAATCAGAAAGTCGAATTTCAAAGTGGAGAACGGTCAGAATGTCGTACAAAACACCAAATGTGACATTTCTGACCGCTGTACCACCTAAACAAGCACTACCACGGGTCAGAAAGGGAGAATATTGTGTGTTTTGCATATCTCTGGTTCGCAATTGAGAATTTGCTGCACTGCTTTCGAACATTTTCCGATTGGCCATCCACCGGCTGATCAAATGAATGTGCACCCTTACTTCATCTCTTAGATGTGGATAGGCAGCTCCATTTTTTTTTTTTTTTTTAATCTCTACATGGCAAGATTTTAGAAAAATATATCAGTTGTTAGTCCCCTTTGCCTCGAACAGGTTGGGAAAACCAGTCTCCAAAGTTAACCTTAGCAAAGTGGTTAACAGATTGCATATAGTTTATTTATGCTCAGCAAGGTCCGTCTGTTTGTTCAGGCCACCAAAAGCACACTGCACTAGATCCATAGTTACTTCACCTGCTTTTTGATTCAGAGCTTCTGTTGAGATTTGTGCTACAGCCACTTGGTCCAGTGCTCATACCTTTATTGCTCATTACAATTTTCCATTTCTCCAGAAGCAGGGCGCCCTTTGGCTCTGCAGTACTCTGGAATGGCCTCCCATGAGGGCCATCCAAGGTTCTCATAGCTGGGTACTCTGTCCCATCAGTTGAGAAATTAATGAAAATTACAACATCAGATATAAATTATCTGCTCAACATAACTATGCATCTGTGTTTTTCATTCTTCCTCAACTTCCAGCCCTCCTCCCCCCTGACCTTTCATCTGGGAGTGACCTGATAGTGACAATGGAACCACCGATGTCCATCTATTCTAATGTTGCAGTATTCTTACTGTGGGATCCTCCGGCTCAGGCAACCCAAACGTCCGGCTCCTATGCAAAAGCTTAAGCCTGGTTGCTGCCAAGTGCGTGAGACGTCACATGCAGGGCCATAAACCATGGGCCTTAAATGTGACATCTGTACACAGACTTCAGAACTTCTCTGCTGCAAACGTCAGATCAACCGCTTCACTCCCCGCTTTTGAAGATGTATGCAGATAAGTACTCCATTAGGATAATTCCATTTCTTTCTTGCACTTTGGTTGCTTGCTGTTGCTGTTTAGACAATGTCCCTATGTCCACTAGAAAGGTGAAGTGTAGGTGCAGACGTCAAATTCTGCACAAGGAGTCAATGAACTCTGTCTGTTCTGCTTAGGCTAAGAACACGACCCCACCACCTGTAGATTCTGCCAGTCGTTCGTACCTAAAACCCTGCATAGCTGTCTGGCAGCCCTAAAAATCTTATCTCTAGAATCAGTGTTTAGCCCTACATATGGATCTGGAGTCTAACATCAAGGCGGAGCCACCTACAAAGAAGTCAAAGGTTGCAAGACCTACTGCTTCTGCCCCTCCATCAGATGTTCCACCACACACCGATTTAGGGGTTGAGGGATGTCTGCTAGAACTGCGATTTCAGCAACTACCCTCATGCAAGCTGCCTCGGAAACTCTGGTCGACATGTCCTCTGAGGTCTTTCCGACTTCGGCCAAAGTCGAGGGGAAACCAGGCTCCACCAGACACCCGTCCACAGTCCAGGAATCAGAACCCTGTTCTACAGGCCAGACGCCTGGTACAAGGCCCTCTGTTTCCACTAATTTTACCCCTTTTAAGAGGAAGCAAAAAACTGAACATCTCTGTACTTTGAGTACCAACCAGACTGGAATACCTTTTCTTAATCTTTGGCTCTTAGGCCTTCAGTCTCTCCTGCTGCCACATTGACTGCTGTCAGTCCCAGGCCAGCCTCAGCTGCTTCAATTCATCCCACTCACATCCAGGAGGAAGACTCCTCCTCAGACGATTCCATTACCTACACCTCCCATATAGCTTCACCTCTGGATTATTACTCCCCAGGTGAGGATTCCCTAGAGGGAGACTGACCCCTTGAAGACATTACTTTTGAGGAACCAATTACTAAAATGAGGGAGTATTTCAAGTGGGATGCAACTCTGGTGACCAAGGTTCAGAAGAGGTATTTGAACTACTCCAGGTGGAATTACCCTCCCCATCTGCTATCCCCCCCTGTGATTCCAGCCTACCTAGATGCATTTGCATCAGCCTCAGACACCAGAATCACAGCCCCCCAGCTACCAAAAGACCTGACCGCTTTTACAAGGTCCCTGATGATCACAAATTCCTCATTAAGCCACCAATGGCAGATGCTGCAGTCTTTACAGTGGCCCCTGACACAGTCCAGATTAATACCTTCATCCTCCCTTTTACCATCAGACAAGGACAGCAAGGCCTTGGACAGACTGGTGAAAAAGATGTACACATCCTCCACATTGGCTTTCAGGGCTATCTATTATTAGGCCCACATGGTCAAATATGCCCCATACTTGGTTTCTCAGGCATATGAGTCTTGCTGATGACTTCCTATTGGCCAAGACAACATTGTTTCCCCCTTCCTCAGCCTCTTGCCAAGGGAAATCCCCACAAGTTGCCTCACAAGGTGGACCTGCTCACACAGCAGAAGGGATCGCTCATTCATCCACACTTGGAGATGCTCTGCTTAATCCTCTGGCTGATAAACTTTTGATTCCCTTCAGATACCGGTACTCAGAGGACATGCTATCCATCTTGCAGGTGACCAGGAAACCCACTACCAGGAGATGTTCTTCTGTTCCTATGTTGCAGTATTTTAGTGTGGGACTCCCACCTCAGGTGACCCAAACATAGTCTCCTATACAAAAGTTTATGCCTGGCTGCTGTAGGTGCGTGGGATGTCACACACAGGGCCATAAACCAGGGACCACAAATGTGACCTCTGCACGCACAGACCTCAGAACATTTCAGCTGCAGTTGACAGTCACATCAATCGCTTCGCTCCTCTACTTTCAAGACGTCTAAAGCTGCTGTCACTAGCCAAGGGCAGTCAACACAAGTTATCCCACAAGGTATATGCCAAAATGGGAAAGATTCTCCAAGTGGTGTCTCCATAGGCCCAGGGATCCCTTTCAAGCGGATACTCCTCTAGTCCTTACTTATGTCTGTGAACTCAAGGCTGGCCTTTCGTACTCCTCAGTGAAAGTCCACCTATCTGCAATCTCTGCTTGCTTAACACTTGAATCCCCTCTACTAGCCAGGCTAGACGTTAAATTATTCCCGAAAGGGGTCTTGCACAGCAGACCACCAAGAAAACCTGTCCCACCTCCTTGGGACCTAAATTTCATCCTGGAAAAACTCACTACCTCCATTCGAACCAGCCAGTGCTGCAATGCTCCCAATGTGTACATGGAAAACTGTACTGCTGGTGACCCTTACCTCTTCTAGAAGGGTGTCAGAGTTACAAGCTCTCATGATCTGTTCACCCTACACTACCTTTCACAAGGATAGGGTGACCCTGCACAGTAACTTTCTTCATGCCAAAGGTGGTCAATGAACTGTCCTTAAACCAATCCATTCACCTGCCCACCTTCTTTCCGTCTCCCACTACTGACAGTGAGAAGATACTCCACTCCCTGAATGTGCACAGACAACTAAGTCCATCAGAAAATCCAACCAACACTTTGTTTCCTTCCACCCCAGAGCCCTTGGCAAGGCAGTCTCCAAACAAACCATTTCCTGCTGGATCAGAAAAACTGTATGCTTCTGCTACTCCCACCATGGCAAAGACCTACTCCGGGGAGTAAGAGCTCATTCTATCAGGGCCGTGGCATCCTCCAAAGCCTTCCTCAAAGGCCTGGACACAGCTTCCATTATGGAAGCAACCACCTAGTCCACCATGCACACTTTCACCAGACACAAAAATTGGACCACATCTCCAGAGCCAGGACAGGGTTTGCTAGGACAATCCTGCAGGGCTTTCTGGAATCGGCTACCTCTTCTTCCACTTTCTAACTAAGCTGTGGCACTCTCCCACACTAAGAATACTGCAACATAGGAATAGAAGGACATAGAATAGTTGTGTAAAATCTTACCATAACCATAGATGTCCTTCTCTTCCTTGTTGCAGTATTCCTTCCCACCCACCTAACCTCCTTCATTACATTTACCCTGTCTAGAGGGCATTTTTCTGGTAGTCCTTAGAGACACTTGTCCGACTGAGCAGTCAGATGTTCGTCGTGTTTCATTGTTGCAGTCATTATATTTGGGTTATCTGCTTGCAGTAGCTCTGTCGGCCTTATTAACAAAGTCTTGGGTCCTGCGTCGGATGTTGTCCCTTCTTCCATGACGTCAGATCGTCAGGGGTATAAAACATGCAGCCGACACCATTGCACAAGTCTTTCTTGCCATGTGGTGCCCGAAGCAGAAGCAGTTTACAAGTGCCGGTTGGCTGACTCCTGAAATTTTTGTTTTCAAGTTTCAGAACCAAAGTCTTCAACTAAAGCTAAGTATCCCATTGGGGAAGCTTTTTCTTCCTCCATTCGAGCCAGCTGCTAATGCAGATTTAAAATTCCTTTCCTGGAAAACAGCTTTCCTTTTAGCAATCACTTCTGCAAGAAGGGTATCTGAATTACAGGCATTTATGGCAGTGGAGCCTTTCATTGTCTTTCATGCGGACAGGGTGTCACTCAGAACCAATCCCTCCTTCATGCCCAAGGTGGTATCCAGTGTGGCTCTTAATCAGTCCGTTCATTTGCCTACCTTCTTTCCTAACCCACAGAACAAAGAGGAACGGATACTGCACTCCTTAGATGTGCACAGACCATTTAGATTCTACTTGAACAGGACTAAACCTCAAAGGAAGTCTGAACAACTGCTGGTGGCATTTGCTGCAGGGACAGAAGGGAAAGCTATTTCAAATCAGACCGTTTAAAAATGGATAGGCCACTGCATTCATTTCTGCTATAAGCACCATGGAAAACCTATCCTACAGGGCATTAGACCCCATTCAACCAGGGCTGCATCTACCTCTACAGCCTTTCTCAGGGGAGTCCCTACCAGGGACATCCTAGAAGCTGCTACCTGAAATTCTGTACATACTTTCACCAAGCATTATTTGCTAATTTTCTCCAAATCCAGAGCTGGCTTTGCCACTGCAGTCTTGCAGGGCCTTATAGCTGGTCCTAATTCTATTTAAATTCCTCCTCCCAAGCTTAGCTTTGGGAATCTACCCAAATGTAATGACTGCAATAGTGAAACACGAAGAACATAGTACAGTTGTGTACACTGAACATAAATGTAGTTGTTAGTGTATTCACTGTTGCAGCCCTGGTTACCCTCCCTCCCCCTTTCTTCTTTTGGCTGTACCTCTACTTTCCCTTACTGTGCTTAAAAAGCTTTTTGGTGTATTTGCTTTTTTGTTGGAGGTGTATCCCTGTATTTATAGATTTAATTTCTTCCCATTAGGGGGCACCTAACATCTGGGGCAAGAAAAACTGATGTAATGGCGTCGGCTGCATGTTTTATACCCCTGACGACCTGACATGGAAGAAGGGACAGCATCCGACACAGGACCCAAGACTTTATTAATCAGGCCAACTGAGGGCTACTGCAAGCAGATAACCCAAATATAAAGACTGCAACAGTGAATACACTCAAACATCTACATTTATGGTAAGTGTACACAGCTGTACTTTGAGGTCTGTGTGTACAGACGTCACATTTAAGGCTGTGGTTTATGGCCCTGCGTGTGACATTCCACACAGCTGGCAGCAACTAGGCTTAAGCTTTTGTATAGGCGCTGGACGATGTTCATCGTGTTACCCTGCTGCAGTCATCACACTTGGTTTATCCTGTCGTGAGGCGGTCCCGCAGTCGGACGGATTTCCAAAGTCTTGGTCCGACGTCAGTTGCTGTCGCCTCATCCCTGATGTCTGTGCGCCAGGGGTACATATATTGCAACCGATGCCATATTCTCCGGTCTTTCTTGCCGCCCGAAGCAGAAGCAGTTAGCAAGTGCCGGTCAGCCGACTCCTGAGATTTTCGAATTCGAATTTCAGACCGAAGTCTTCTGTAAAGGTAAGTACCCCATTGGGGAAACTTTTCTTGTCTCAGACCGATGTCAGAAAAAGTTAATTGTATTTCTTGTGGGAAGCAAATACCTCATAAGGATTTTCATTCTTATTGCATACCTTGCCTAGGCCCTGATCACGACGTCACTTCTTGTCGTTTTTGTACTAGATTTAATAAACGTACTATTAAAAGACGATTTGATTTTGCACAACACTATTTTGGCAGAAATTTTAATTATAACATGCCGTCGGAGCTACCGACTACCGGCGTGCACAAAAAGCGCAGGGATAAGGATCGACAGCCCAGGCCTAAGCCCGATTCCGAGGCCTCGGTTTATCCGGTCTCTGGTTCTCCGGTTATCAGTGAGGCTCCGACGCAGCCTCTGACTACCGCAGTTCAGGAAACCGAGACCGCTACAGATATTTTGACGGAATGTACTAGGCCGATGCAGCCTTTTACTTCAGGCCCTACCGACGATTTACCTTCCAAGGACATCGGTGCTTCTGAAACACCTTCGGTTTCTGAAGGTGTTTTCAGACCGACGACTCTTACAGTCAAAACGTTTTCCAAGTCGAAGACTCCTTCCAAATCGAAAAAGGCTTCACTTCAGTCTCCTGTTCAAGGCCCTATGCCTAAGAAACAGATGCTCAAGATGGCTGAAGATTTGATTTCTCTTATCAGGGGTTCTCAGCCTCCTCCTGACAAAAGGCCTGGACAAGAGGAAGAATCTGCTTCCTCTGGACAACTGTCTATTTCTTCGGATTCCTCTGAGGACCAAGACTATTCCTTCTCTCCTTATGAAGATTCTGATGCTGAAGACTCCATTCCCTCAGCTTCCCCTCCAGAAGATTACTCTTTTGGGGAAACTTTACACACTATGAGGGAACATTTTCACTGGGAAGGTCAGGATTACTCTGATTCCAAGAAAAGGCTCAGGGAGATGTCCTTCAAGGATGCATCTGCAGTCCTTACAAATGGGTTGTCCTGTCGTCAGGCAGCCCTTCGGTCGGCCGGATTCCAAAGTCTGGGTCTGGCCTCGGCTGGTGTCGCACTTCACCCGGCGTCATAGCTGCAGTTATTCGGGTATAAAGGCATCAGCCGACGCCATTTTCCTCAGTCTTTCTTGCCGCGTGGCGCCCGAAGCAGAAGCTGTTCGCAAGTGCCGGTCGGTCAGAACCAGAGATTACTACTACCGAATACTACTTCGAAGACTTCTAAAAGCTAAGTACCCGTTGGGGACTCTTTCTTGCCTCAGCCGATGTCAGAAAAAGTGAATAACTGTTTAACTTGTGGGAAACAAATACCTCATAAAGATTTCCACTCTTACTGCTTACCTTGTTTAGGCCCAGACCACGGCGTAGCAGCTTGTCTAGCCTGTGCTTCTTTTAACCGATGGACGCTTAGGCGTCGGTCGAATTTGCTGAGCAGTTTTTGGCTCTGATTTTGCTTATATTATGCCGTCGGATCCTCCGACTTCACAAATATCCAAAAAACGCAAGGAAAAGTACCGACACTCGCGGTCCGCGGTTTCGGCCGAAACCGCGGTTAAGCCAACCGCGAGTGTCTCGGTTTCGGCTGAAACCGAGCAAGCGGTTCTTCCTTCAGCCGAAAACATGCCTTCTACCGAGGCCTCTTCTAACCTGGTGGAATCGGCTTCTGAAACCCAACCTGCAGTTGCGGTTTCTCAGGAATTATCTGACACTATTCCCTTGGATATTTCAACTCCTGCACGTGGAGCTGCTAGGCCTCCTGCAGCCATGTCCATTAAGGCCTTTGCCAGGGCTAAAGCAGCTAAAGCTACAAAAACTGTGCCTGTTAAGACCCCCTCTCACAGGCCCAGCTCCAGTTCCCAAATGCTTTCTTTGGCAGAGGATCTTATTTCTTTAATCCGGGGATCCCAACCTCATCCAGACAGGGCCTCTCATCCACCTCCTGAGAAGAGGCCTAGAGCAGAGCCCCCTGAGCCAGTGTCCACAGATGATTCCTCTGATGATTCAGATAATACAGACCCTCCAGAGGCTCCTTATTCCCCTTATGAAGACTCTGATGCTGAAGAGTCCATCCCTTCTGCCTCTCCACCTGAGGAATTTTCCTTTGGGGAAACCTTGCATGCTATGAGGGAACAATTTCAGTGGCAGGGCCAAGATTTTTCAGACTCCAGAAAAAGGCTTGGAACCTTTTTGCATTTACCACAACATAGGCCTTTAGCTATACCTCCAGTTCTTTCTGTTGTAGATGATGCATTTAATGATGCTTGTACTGCTCCTGTTTCATTACCTCCGGCTCCTGCTAAGCCCGATAGGTACTACAGGGTCCCGGACACACATCACCATTTATACAAGGCTCCTTTTGCAGATCCCGAGACTATCTCCCAGGGGCCTAAGGCTGTAGCAACTACCTCTGCTAAAAAATCCCCTCCCCTCTGAAAGGGAATCCAGGTCCTTAGAGAGATGGGGAAAAAAAGTTTACACTTCTGCTACTCTGTCAGCTAGGGCCTTGAACTGTCAATTTCATATGATCCAATATCAAGAGTTTATGCTTGACCAGTTAACTAAAAAACTGTCCTCTGATGAACCTTTTGATAAGAAGTTTGTTCAGGAAATGGTACATAACATTCAGCAAGTTAGTAACCATTCTTTAAAATGCGGCTATGATGCACTGGAGGCTTCCTTTAGATCAGCCATGACTGGCACAGTTATCAGAAGGCATGCATGGTTGAAAGAGCAGGCCTTACCGGACCATGTCAAATCAAAACTATTAGATGCTCCCATGGACAAGGCCAATTTATTTGGTTCTCCTGCACAACAGGTACTGAAGAAGATGGAGAAGGCAAAATCTGTACAAACAGTGAAAGATTTCTTACAGGTCCAACCTCCAAGGTTTAGCAGGAATTGGCCCTCCAAAAATTGGTCCTTTCCAGACTCCTCTAAAGCACAGAGAGGCAGGAATAGGCGATCAAGAGGCAGAAACCAATCCAGGGGTGCCTACAGGGGACGCCAGTGGCAGGGTAACAACCAGCGAGGCACAGACGCAGCCACCACCACTGCAACAGGACAATCACAGTGACTTGGCTAAGGCACCGCCTACCAGGGAACAACTAGAAGCACCCTTAGGCGGAAAGCTAGCCTTATTCTCAAAGAACTGGCATTACATCACAAGGGACAAGTGGATTTTGCAAACTATAGACCAAGGTTACAGGTTTCATTTCCATACTCTACCAGGAAAGAGAGGAATGCCAAACCTACCACCAACTCAAAAGGCAGAAGCTCTAAAACAAATATCTCAATTATTAAAGATGAGAGCTGTGGAAAAGGTACCATCTATGGAACAAGGAAAGGGATTTTACTCCAGACTCTTCCTGGTACCAAGAAAAGAGAGCAAATGGAGGCCTATTCTCGACCTGTCCGCTTTAAACACATTCCTCATTGTTCCAAAATTCAAAATGCTGACTCTACAGCAGCTTCTTCCCATGCTGGGCAAGGAGTCTTGGCTGGTAACTCTAGATCTCAAGGAGGCATACCTGCACGTCCCCATACGACCAAATTGCAAAAGATACCTCAGATTTCTTGCAGGATCAGAGCATTATCAATTCTCAGCATTGCCCTTTGGCTTATCTACTGCGCCCAGAGTGTTCACGAAATGCCTGGCATCAGTAATTGCTCATTGCAGGCTTCAGGGAATCCAAATTTACCCCTACCTGGACGACTGCCTGATACAAGCGGACAACAAAAACAAGCTAACAGAAGACTTACAAAGAGTCATTTACCTGCTACGAGCCCTGGGATATACAGTCAATATAAAAAAGTCAAGACTGATACCATCCCAAAGAATAACCTTTTTGGGTGCAGAGCTGGACACATCAAAGCAAATGGCATTCCTAACTGTAGAAAAACAAGAGCAACTACCTCTCTACTTCTTGGCATTAACAAAGCAGAACCATCTAACAGCAAGAAAAGTACTGCAAGCCCTGGGCTTCATGGCATCCTGCATAATACTGGTACCTCATGCCAGACTGCATATGAGAAAGCTACAGTGGTACCTAAAGAATTTATGGTCTCAACACAAGCACAGCCTAGAAACCAAAATTCCAATAATCCCATGCCTGAAGCAAGAGTTCCTATGGTGGGCTCAGGCCTGTCAATCAAACACAGGATTGCCCTTCTACAGCATTCAACCAAGCCAAACCATCACGACGGACGCCTCAGACCTCGGTTGGGGGGCCCACATGCTGGACAAGTGCATACAAGGCTTATGGACTCAAGACCAGCTGCACCTGCACATAAATCTAAAGGAAATGCTGGCAGTAAAATTGGCAATCCAGACATTCAGACTATTTCTCCGAGAAGGCCAGTTGATGATAAGGACAGACAACAACACAGTTATGTGGTACATCAACAAACAGGGAGGCACACATTCATAGCCTCTATGCCGGATGGCACTGGACCTATGGAATGTGGCTCTGAGCTACAACATTCAGTTACAAGCAATTTTTGTACCGGGAAAAGAAAACATCCTAGCAGACATATTAAGCAGGACTACCACGGATGCCCACGAATGGATGCTGCATCCGGACATCTTCAAAGCCATTACAAGAAAATGGGGACTCCCAGAAATAGACTTATTTGCGTCCCCACGGAATCACCAGCTAAAGAAATTCTGCACAAGGACGTACCACCCACTTGCTTGGAAGGTGGACTCCCTATCTTTCAGTTGGAAAAACCTGGCAGCATATGCATTCCCACCACTTCCTTTGATGCACAAGGTGCTATTGAAGATCAAAGAAGACCGTCCAAGGATCATTCTGATAGCTCCAGACTGGCCAAGGCAACATTGGTACCCATTACTAAGGAGCATGTCTCGGGAACAGATCTGGACACTACCCCTGGTTCCATTACTGTTAACACAGAACAACTACAACATCCTGCATCCAAACCTGAAAACTCTGCAGCTGACTGCCTGGAACATTACATAAGATCAATTAACCCAAATTTATCACAAAGGGTTAAAGACATTATCCTTGAGGCTCGCAGACCCTCAACAAGAAAAAATTATGCAGCGAAATGGAAAAGATATCTCATTTGGAGTACTGCAAAGGGAGAAGATGTGTCACTGGTAAACATAGCCAACATCCTGGAATACTTGGCAGAGTTACGCTACTACCTGGACAGGACCAAGGGCAATAGAAAAACTGACCAGCTTCTGGTAGCATATGCAACAGGAAGGGAAGGAAAAGCAATTTCAAAACAATCTCCAAGTGGATAGGGAATTGCATTAGATTTTGTTACTCCTACCATGGAAAGAAAACTCCAGAGAACATCAGGCCTCACTCTACAAGGGCTACAGCCACTACCACAGCTTTCTTACGAGGAGTGGCTACCAAGGACATTATAGAGGCTGCTACTTGGACCTCCGTGCATACATTTGCCAAGCATTATAATTTACCTTTATACTCTAGATCCCGAGCAGGTTTTGCCTCTGCTGTTTTGCAAGGGATCCTAACTACACCATAATCTCTCCTTTTTCCTCCTCCCCTAGTTTGGCTATGGTATTCTACCCATTTGTAAGGACTGCAGATGCATCCTTGAAGGACATAGTACAGTTTTGTACCTACCATAAATGTAGATGTCCGATAGGAATGCATCTGCAGTCAGGATTACCCACCCGCCTTCCCCTCTAGGGTATTTGCCCATCTTATAGCTAGCTGGGGGGGGATCTATTATGGTGTATTTGTTTGTATATATGTACATACATGCTTATTTTTTGTGTTTGCTCTCTACTATTTGGAAACATTGGCATTTATCCAAATTTAGCCTTCCAAGAGGGCACCTGGCATCTGGGGCAAGAAACACTGAGGAAAATGGCGTCTGCTGATGCCTTTATACCCGAATAACTGCAGCTATGACGTCGGGTGAAGTGCGACACCAGCCGAGGCCAGACCCAGACTTTGGAATCCGGCCGACCGAAGGGCTGCCTGACGACAGGACAACCCATTTGTAAGGACTGCAGATGCATTCCTATCGGACATCTACATTTATGGTAGGTACAAAACTGTACTTTTCTTTTACTCCCCCAACACAGACCTCTAGCCATCCCTCCTGTTTTGGACATTGTGGATGATGTCTATTTAGAATCCAGTTTCAACCCTGACTCTCTGCCTCCTGCCCCAGCCAAGCCTGAAAGATACTAGAGTACCTGATTCCCACAAATTTCTTTACAAAAGCCCAGTAGCTGACCCAGAGTCTATCTCCCAGGGTCCCAAGGGGGCTAAGGCTTCCATGGCTAAAAATCCAGTACCTTCTGAAAGGGATTCAGGAGCACTAGACAGATGGGGGGAAAAAGGTTTACACCTCAGCCACTTTAGCTATGAGAGCTCTAAACTGTCAATTTCATATGCTTAAGTATCAGCAATTTTTGATCTCTCTGTTAAAACAAAAGATAACCACCCTCCCTCAACAATCTGAATTGAAAGAAGTACAGGATTTGTTGCACGCCGCCGAGCAGGTGGGCAAACATACCTTGCAATGTGGGTTTGATTCTTTAGAGGCCTCCTGCAGAGCAACTATCACTGCATCAGTTATACGTAGGCATGCCTGGTTAAAGAACAAAGTCTGCCTGATCATGTTAAAGCAAAACTACTAGATGCTCCCTTACAGCAGGATGTTCTTTTTGGTGTTAAAGCAGAAGTTGTTTTAAAGAAAATGGAAGATGAGGCAAAATCAATGCAGACAGTCAAAGATTTCCTACAAGTACAACCCCCTCGCTTCAGCAGAGACTGGCCAACAAAAAATTGGTCCTTTCCAGCCACCGACAGGCCTCAGAGGGGTAAATACAGGCGCCCAAGGGGCAGAGGACAACCACAAGCTCAGTATAAACCTCGACAATGGGGAACTCCAACCCAGAAGGGAGGAGAAGACAGGTCTCAACCCACCAGAAGGTAAACTCAATGACTTGCACCTCAGCTGGCCATACAAAGCTCTTTTGTCAGCCCCCCTGGGGGGAAAACTAGCACTATTTGCAGACAACTGGCACATTGTTACAAAGGGCAAATGGGTCCTAGACATAATTTTACGAGGGTACAGATTCCACTTTCACACCTTGCCAATAAAAAGAGGAATGCCAAACCTGCCACAAAATCAAAGGGCAGAGGCTCAAAAACAAATTACAGCTCTCATGGCCATGAGAGCCATTCAAAGGGTACCAACTCAAGAGCAAGGCCAAGGATTTTACTCAAGACTCTTCCTAGTACCCAGAAAAGAAAATGCTTGGAGACCAATTCTGGACCTTTCAATTCTAAACACTTACAACTTCCCAAATTCAAGTTGCTAATCCCATGTTGGGCAAGGAAGCATGGCTGGTAACGTTGGACCTCAAGGAGGCATATCTGCATGTCCCTATCAGACAAAGTTGCAGAAGATACCTCCGTTTCTTTGCAGGTTCAACCCTTTATCAATTCTCTGCACTGCCCTTTGTCTTATCTACTGCGCCCAGAGTATTCACAAAATGCCTGGCACCAGTAATTGCATACTGCAGACAGAGGAATTCAAATATATCCATACCTGGACGACTGCCTCATCCAAGCAGAAAGAAAAGACATTCTCTTACAACATCTGGCTTTTGTGAAGCATCTACTAAATTGTCTGGGGTACACAGTAAACGAAAAGAAGTCAAAACTAGTACCCTCACAAAAAATGACATTCCTGGGTGCCAGCTTGGACACAACGGCCCAGAAGGCTTATCTTACACCAGACAAGCAATTACAACTGACTCAATATTTCAAGACAATGGCAACAAAGACCCAATTAACTGCAAGAAAAATTCTGCAGGCTTTGGGCTTCATGGCATCTTGCATTCTGATAATACCATTTGCAAAACTGCATATGAAGAAACTACAGTGGTACCTAAAAAGCGTATGGTCTCAACACGGCCACAGCTTGGACACAGTGATATCTCTCATTCCCTGCCTTCAACAGGAATTTCTGTGGTGGGCACAGGCATGTCACCTCAACAAGGGTCAGCCTTTCACCTTGGCCCCACCCGGGCAAACTATCACAACAGATGCTTCAGACTATGCCTGGGGGGCACACATGGCAGGGCAATGCATTCAAGGCCTATGGACTGCAGAACAAAGAAAACTGCACATAAACCAAAAAGAGATGCTAGCTGTACAGAAAGCTCTGACAGCCTTCAAGGATCTACTACAGCCTGGACAACTTGCAATAAAGACGGACAACACCACAGTAATGTGGTACATAAACAAACAAGGGGGCACACATTCCTACCCTCTTTGCAGGCAAGCAATAATCTTATGGAACACAGCTCTGGCCTACCAAGTCCAGTTACAAGCTCAATTCCTGCCAGGACAGAAAAACACATTGGCAGACGACCTAAGCAGAAGCATCAAAGATCCCCACGAGTGGAAGCTAGACCCACAAATATTTACAATGGTAACTCAAAGATCGGGCCTACCAAATATAGACCTGTTTGCCAGTCCTCAAAACTACCAGCTGACAAAATTTTGTACAAGGACATTCCACCATAAAGCTTGGAAAGTGGACGCTCTCTCCTTAATTTGGAAAAACCTGACAGCATATGCCTTTCCTCCATTACCTCTTCTCACAAAGGTTCTTTTGAAGGTCAAAAAGGAGAAACCTCGAATGATTCTCATAGCCCCAGACTGGCCACGCCAGCACTGGTACCCGCTATTGAAGAGTATGGCTCACAGCCCACCATGGATATTGCCTCATATACCTCATTTGCTCACGCAGCAAGACAAGCAGATTCTACACAGCCAGATCAAAACCTTAAACCTGGCTGCATGGCAGATCAATTAAGCATCCAACCAGCCCCTCTTTCACAAGCAGTACTGGATGTTATTCTAGAAGCCAGGAGGCCAAGCACCAGGAAGGCTTACTCGGACAAATGGAAAAGGTTTTCTGCTTGGAACCAAGCTAAAGGCCAAGACACAGCTCAGCCTCATATGCCTCACATTCTGCAGTATTTAGCTGAGATGTTGCATAAAGGACTTTCCTTCTCCTCAGTTAAAATCCATGCTTCAGCTATTTCAGCTCACTACGACACAAATCCACCTTTATTTTCAAATCCTCTCCTAAGGCAGTTCCTCAGAGGGGCAAAAAACATTAGACCACCTAGAAGAGCTCCTACACCAACATGGGACCTCAACTTTGTTCTGGAAAAACTAACACTACCTCCCTTTGAACCAGCTTTTTCTGCAGACCTTCAGTTCCTATCTTGGAAGACTGCCCTGCTCCTGGCAATAACTTCTGCTAGGAGAGTTTCAGAATTACAGGCACTTATGGCAGTGGAACCTTTCCTCATTTTTCATCAAGACAGAGTTTCTCTACGAACTAATCCTTCCTTCATGCCTAAGGTGGTTTCTAGTGTAGCTTTAAATCAAACCATCCACCTACCCACTTTATTCCCCAATCCACAGAACAAAGGTGAGAGACTCCTGCATTCCTTGGACATTCACAGGCAGCTTCATTACTATTTGGATAAAACTAAGGCTTTCAGAAAAACTGACCAGCTCTTTGTTTCCTATGCTACAGCTTCTCAAGGGAGGGCCATATCCAAGCAAATCATTTCTAAATGGATAGGCCATTGCATACGATTCTGCTATACCCATCATGGGACACCAGTTCCTCCTACCATTAGATCCCACTCTACCAGGGCAGCAGCTACCTCTACAGCCTTTCTCAGGGGGGTTCCTACCAAGGAAATTTTAGAAGCTGCAACTTGGAGTTCTGTACACACCTTCACCAAACACTATCACTTATCTCTTTATTCTAAGTCCAGGGCAGGCTTCGCCACTGCAGTTCTGCAGGGCCTCATTGCCTCCACTAACCCTCTATGATGCCTCCACCCTACCTTGGCTTTGGGACTCAACCCAAGTGTGATGACTGCAGCAGGGTAACACAATGAACGTAGTACAGTTTTGTACCTACAGTAAATGTAGATGTTCGAGTGTTCACCCTGCTGCAGTCCAGGTTACCCTCTCTCCAACCCCTCTGATTTACTGGCTAAATCTTTGCTATGCCTTACTGATGTATTTGCTTATAGCTGAAGGGATTTTGTGTTTGTACAGTGTTCTCACCTTTTGGTGCTAATAATTTGGATCACCTTTTTGGGGGCACCTGACATCTGGGGCAAGAAAAACTGAAGAAAATGGCGTTGGTTGCAATATATGTACCCCTGGCGCACTGACGTCAGGGATGAGGCTACAGCAACCGACGTCGGACCAAGACTTTGGAAATCCGGCCGACTGCGGGACCGCCTGACAACAGGATAACCCAAGTGTGATGACTGCAGCAGGGTGAACACTCGAACATCTACATTTATGGTACGTACAAAACTGTACTTTCCGGTTGCCTGAGGCAGAGGATCCCACAGTAAGAATATTGCAGCATGGAAGAGAAGGACATCTTATGGTTATGGTAAGATTTTATACAGCTAATCCTTCCTGTTTGATCCCCTATCTTTCCTTTCTTTCCCTTTATATTAGCTATGGTTAATCCTTTTGTTTCTGGAGTAGTAAACTCAATCTGAGGCATTATGATTAAAGGGTGGAGCTTGAGAGTAGGATGCAGGAGTCTAAGTGAACGCTGCCAAGCTGGATCTGAGACCCATTAGTTGAGGAAGAATAAAAATGGACAACAGAGATGCATAGTTATGGTGTGATTACATAACTTTTATTTATAGATATTCTGTCATCTTCAGAAAAACGTAACACTAGGAAGTTTTATCTTAGCAAATGAAAAATATTTTTATATGGGCTTCTTCTCAAGGTTTGGACCCTATTTCGGGTCCATTACCATCAGTCATAGATTTCTTAATCTTAACAGGCTAGTTTCTCAGCAATCAAAGTACAATTAGTAGACACATCCAACTTTCAAGAAGGACAAAACCAAATGTCCATTGCCTCTGAAGATCTTAAAGGCTTTTTTTAAAGGGAGCTTTCCTTCTCAGCCATCCAATTAGGGATCCTGTTCCTCCATGGGACATTACTGTGATGCTTCAAGCCTTAATTACGTTTCCATTCGAAGCATCAGCAGAACTAAAATTCCTTTTCTTGAAAAAAATTTTTTTTAGCAGTTACCTCAACTAGTAGGCTCGCTGAATTTCAAGTACCGTCCTGCAGACCTCCTTACCTGTTCTTTCATAAGGATGGGGTTTCATTGCAAACTAGGCCTCACTTTCCTTTTAAAGTGGTCTCTGAAGCAAATCTTAGCCAGTCTAACTACCACATCCGATGTTGCCTTCATCTGCTCTTCAACCAGTGGGGTTCTGTTCTGACTCAGCCGCATACAAAAGCTCCAGGATCCAAGATCTGAGCTCCACACCTACCCATAACGCTCCTGTCCTCCATATCCCCCAGATTTTGTTTGCTGCGCTTGAACTAGCATCAGGAATCTGATAGTCTGAGTTCCTCGGGGGCGGGGGGTCCTGTGAGTTTCATTAGTTTTTTTGTAGCGTCTTCCCTTTTCCTTCCTTTAATAGCTCTTTGTCATGTAGTCTTATTACTGCTTTGGCTTTTCTTGTCTTAGGAGTTTGTAGTTCTAGTTCTTCCTCGTGACAGTCCTTTTCCTTTCCCTACACTTTTCTTAGCTGTATTACTTTTATATTTTAAAAAGAGTTGTATATATATCTTTAGATTTATATTCAGCTTGGTTAAGATTTTTCTGTCGCTGCATCTTTCCATTTTGTTTTGGTGCGGATATGACTGACCACAAACCTGCAGGTTTTAAAAAAATGTGTGACTTGTGGGCACAAGATTCCACACTCAAATGCCCTGTGTGTGTTGTGTGCCTCGGTGCTGCCCACTTGGATTTGTCTTGCACAATGTGTGCCAGATTCAATCAACGAGCCCTAATTGACAGAAGAAACAAGTTAATCCTAAAGGGTCTTCTGCCAAGTAAAGCTTCTTCTGCCCCACCATCCACTTCAGGGGCTCAGACCACCACCAGAAAGCGCAAATATTGCAAGAGGTCCCATCAATCGGGGGAACCTCCTGTTAAGACATCTGAGTAGTCAAAGCCAACTACTTCGGCTCCCATAGTCATCCAGGCCTCCCCTCAGCATCGAAGCCGAAGTTTCTACCAGGAGCCACTGACATCCAAACATAAGTCCCCTCTCCTTCAACAACCCAAACTGGTTTACAGGCCTGCTTACGTTACTTCCTCTACAAGGTCTTCTGTTAGCCTTTCCGAAGCTGAGGTTGACAGCATGATGGTTAAATTTCTCAAGGCACAAATCCAGCTGGGGATCTTGCGTGCTCTGTCCCCCCACCTCCCCCAGATCCACTAGCAGTATTCCTGTCTTTACTCTTATATCTCCTCCTCCGATCCAACCCCTGGTTTCGGAGTTATCGGGTTCAAGCTCTCCTGGAGTGAAAACGGAGCCGACAAGAATGATTACCTTGACTTCAGCCTCTGTGACTGCCCGTCTGTGACAGGTTCGGAGCAGAATAGTTCTCAGAGCTGTAGCTTCAGCGTTGGGTATGAGGGGGTTGAAATCAGCCACAAATTTTTCAGAGCTGTGTCTTCCCCTCGGTGCCTCGGCACTTGATAGCTCGGCTCCGACTCTTCATTCAGATCTGGGGGCGTTGGGGATTCATGGGGCTTCCCCCTCGACAGCTTCAGCTCTGGAAGAGGTGCCCTTGTCTTGATCTCCCTTTGTATTTGCGGTGGTGGAGAGGGTTCTCTCTGCACTCAGAAGAGCCTCGACTCTACCTACTTCGGAGCCCAGCTCCCCTCCAACAGTCTTAGTATCTAAGCCATCTATTCTGTCTCCTCTGGAACAGCCTGACCAAAAAGTCGTCCAGACTACTACCCTTTTGAAACACCTAGAGTTTTCCGATGTCTCCCCGAAGTACTCCACCGAGGAGATCCCTCAGAAACACCAGTGCAAAAAGAGACACTTGGATTCCCCTTTGGAATCCCTCACAGAGGACATCGATCTCAATGAAGGAGAAGGGTCCCCCAGATCACCACCTGAGGATGTCTCCTCTGGAGACATGGAGATCCTACGCCAATAGGGTGGTCAGTCTTCCCAAAACCCTAACCCAGAGGAATCAGTTTTTCTGGAAGCATTTGGGTCAAGTCAGTCTACTTCTTAGGTTTCCTCCCCTGCGGGACCTTCTTATTGACTTTGTGTCGCACAGAGCGGGGAAGGAATTGGACACAGTGTATCCAATCCCTAAGCGGCCGGTAAGATTTTTAGCCCGCCTTCTGACTGCGTATTGGACCAAGGGTGTTCCCCATGGTAGCTGCCACCAAAAAGGATCTGGCCTAGCAGAGCTCCACCGTCCATACCCCTAACAGAGAGTCTGGGGCTTTGGACAAGCTTGGAAAGTGGGTTTATGCTTCAGTGACTTTCGCATTGCAAGTGCTGAATTGTTTGCCACATTTAACCGGACTACACAGGAATTTAGTCAAGGAGCTCTTTAGTTCTGTCCCTGGGCCATGTTTGCCAAGAAACAGAAGACCTTTTCCCCTAGGATGGCCACGCTTCAGTCTGTTTGACACGTCCATGAGGTTAATTTCTTATGCTGCAGAAGATGTCTCATGAGCAGTCGGATCAGGCATTGCTACCAGATGCCACCCTTGGATGTGGCTGTGCAATTTCTGGAACCCTACAAGTTGTCCTTCACCAGTGCTCCTTTCGATGGATCAATTCTTCGGCCCAGTAGTAAGAGAGACTTTCTCAAAAAGGGAAAAAGATGGAATGACCTTGTCTGCAGTTGGGAACCGTTTCTCTACACCACAGTAGATGTTTTCCAGGAACCAGCATGGAGATGAGAAGTTGTGGTTCCGAAATTCTCAAGGTCCTTTTCAGGATTCACAGGGAGACATTCCTCCCAGAGGCAGAGTGGGAATGGTTATAATGGCAGATGCCACCCTTGTGGCAGAGGGGGGGGTGGAGTCCAGTGAATCAAGGGTCTTTGGGATTCTTTCTTGGACAGATCCAGTTAGCGATCCTGAGGGATTGTCCGACTGCTAGTCGGGAGACTATTGTCCTTAAACTCAATATCCTGGGAAGTCATCACAAAAGATAGTTTGGTGTTAATTATATCCAGAGGCTTTCCTTATCCTTTTTCCAAAAATCCCTTCTAAGCAAAACCTTCCCCAATGTTTCACATTGTCAGAGGGAGGCTGCAGCATTACAAATTTCGAAGCTGCTCGGATCAGGCATCTACTCCAGATTTTTTTACAAAAAGACGGAGGACTTCAGACCCATTCTGGACCTTACTGCCCTCAACAAATCTGTTGCCAATTCAAAGTTCCAAATGGTCAAAATTCAGTCCATTCTGCCCTTCCTGCAGAAGGATGACTGGATGTGCTCTATAGAACTTCAGGACGTGCATGTCACATGAAGATAAAAAGGTGCTCCAGAAGGTTCCTTGGCTTCTGACTAGGAGCCAATCATTCAGTTCAGAGTACTTCTCTGGTCTCACAGCAGCCCCCAGGATGTTCACCAAATGTATGGCAGTAGTGGCTGCTCACCTTAGACTGCAAAAATTCCTGGTGTTTCCATATCTCAATTATTGGCACCTAACTACTCCCACCAGGCATCGACTCCTAGAAGTCTGAGAATTCCTGTTCCACTGAGCCCTGACCTTTGGCATCTCCATCAATCTAAACGGGTCTCTGTATCAACTAATCCAAATCATAGACTTTATCAGAGCCCGCCTGGACACCTTTCGTTCCTTAGTCCTCCTTACTCCAGACAGAATTTTTACCTTGAGGTCTCATGTCAAACAAGTCATGGACATTTCCTTCTCCGGCAAGTCTTGTTCTAAGAGCTTTGGAGTGCATGGCAGCCACAGTTACCCTGGTACTGTTAGAACACCTTCACATGAGAATACTTCAGTGGACCATAGCAGTCCAATGGTCCCTTCGGTATTATCCATTAAATTACCCAGTTAGGATTTCTCAAGCATGAAAACAATCCCTTCTGTTGTGGATTCAATCCAAGGACCTTCTTCATTCAAGGCTGCCTGTTCATCCTTCCCCCTCCCAAGGCCACTGCAACCATGGATACGTCTCAGTTCAGGTGGGGGGGGCATTATCTGTGGCAAACAGTACAAAGCATGTAGTCCCCCTAGAGACCAGCTTGCATGTAAACACTCTTGAGATGAGAGCAGTGCTTCTTGCGTTGCAAGCCCTTTCTTCCTGTCGTTCCATGGGAACTTATTGCAATTTACAGACAAAGATGTCCGTCGTCTGCTACATCAACAGACAAGGAGGACCCAGGTCTTACCCCTTGTATCAAGAGGCTATGAGGCTGTGACAGTGGCCGATCTCTTTCAACTGCTTTCCCATAGCAATGTACATCTTGGGGAAGTCAAACATCCTGGTGGACAGGCCCAGCAGGATCATTTCTGTTGCCTCATGAGTGCTGTCTGAATCCTTCAGTGGCAAATATGGTCTTCCAGAGATGGGTCAACTTTGCTGCAATCTTTTTGCGTCTCGCTCCAACACCAAGTGCAGCAAGTTTTTTGCCCTCATCCCTCCACAGGGACAGTTGCCCAGAGATGCTGTAGTCCATGCTTGCCCCCCCCCCCCAGTCTCCTCCTCTTCCCCTCATTCCCAAATTTCTGCAGAAAGCTCAGAGGTTGAAGTGCCAAGTGATCTTCATTGCTCCCTTTTGTCCTTGACAAGTTTGGTTCCCCTTCCTTTGGTCTCACCTGGTTTGTCCACCGTGGAGTCTGGATCCCTCTCCAGATCTATTGTCCCATCCCTCTGGACACTCCCGTACGGATCTATTGAACCTGGTTACTCCACTTCTAATGATGGCTAGAATTCCCAGGCTCTCTTTCCCAGTTAGAAAAATTCTGATTGCGGTGCACAAACTATCCATGAGGAAATTATGCAGTAATAAATGGAAGAGGTTCTCCATTTGGGCTCATCAAAACAAGCTGGACCCTTTTACAGCTCCAAATTCTGCTATTTTAGATTTTCTGGCTTCTCTCTTTCATAATGAAGCTATTTTTTCTATGGTGAAAGTGCAGTTGACGGCCATTTCCAGTTTTCACATAGGAGAAAATTCCTTTTCTCTAGCCTCATCTAAATCATAAAAGGCCTTTTTAAATGGCATCTTTCTCCTTCGTTGTCTTATCAAGGAATCTGGGATCTCACCTTGGTTTTGCAAGCCTTAGTCTCACCCCCCCCTTAAAGTTTCTGACCTGGAAACCCATTTTCTTGGCCATTATGTCACCCAAAAGAGTGTGTGAATTACAGGCTTTGCCTTGCAAGCCTCCATATTTGATTTTTCACAAGGACAGAGTTACTTTGCACACTAACCCTTCCTTTCTGCCCAAGGTTGCTTCTGAGGCGAACATAAACCAAGTTATCAACCTGCCAGTCTTCTTTCCTAACATTCACAGAGGAGTGTGTCAACTTCATAGTTGAATGTACACATCTTAGTTTTTATCTGGATAGAACCCAATCTTTTATGAAATCTGATCAGCTTTTAGTTTCCTTTAAGACCAAGTTGGGTAAACCAGTTTCCAAGGTGATCCTAGCTCATTGGATTACTAGTTGCATTAAGCTTGCTTACTCCACAAGGGGCATCCCCTTACTATGTTGTATTAAGGCTCATTCTACTAGGTCTGTTTCCATCTTCTCAGCATTTTGGTTGAGACTTCCCATTGCTGAAATTTGTGCAGCTGCTACCTGGTCGAATCACCATACCTTTATATTGCATAACAAACTAAACATTATTTCCAGGAACAGAGCCTCTTTTGGTTCTGCTCTGCTCCGGAATGTCCGTCCATGAGGGCCTCCCAAGTTCTTCTTTAGCTAGGGATTCTGTCCCACAGGTTGAAGAGGAAATTAATTCATCAACATCAGAAAAAGAAGTTATGTACTCCCCATAATGTTCATCTGAGTTGTTGCCTCTCATTTGCTCTTCAACCTTCCCCCTCTCCATCCCCATACCTGTTGAAGGACCTAACGGAATTATTTGGACAAATATTTCATTGTTTGAGCTCCTGAAGTATTAATTTCTAACTTGCCCTGTTGTCTTTGGGTGTTTTCTTTCTACCTGTATGAATGTATGCTGTAGAGTGTTGCAGCAAACTTGATCTGGGGGATTTGGAGGAGAGGAGCATTATGGATAGGGGAGGAGCTTAGATCTCTGATTCTGGAGCTTTATGTGGCAGCGTCAGATCCGATCCCCGGATCCAAAACCCACATGTTGATGAGCAAATGAGAGGCAACAACTCAGATGGAACTTCATGGTGTCGACATAACTTTTTTTCTTTCCAAATCTTTCCTACAAAGGGAGATGTACTTTACATTTGATGGATGTTCATTGGCAGCTCAGATTTCACTTGCAGCGCACCAAAGACATTAGAAAAATAGCGCAGCATTTTCTTTCTTTTTCACAGGCCAAAATCAAGGAGTTTCTAAAGAGACTTTATACAGGTGGCTGTCCAACCACATTGCCTTTGTTTATAAAGCTATGGGATTAGCATTACCACACAAGCCCAAAACTTGCTGAACTAGAGCAGAGGCTGCCTCTGCTGCTTATTTTGCTCGAGTATCCATAGATGAGCTTTGTACTGTGGCTGCTTAATCACTTTTCTGATTTTTGTATTCCAAACTTAGATTTGCAGTCTAGATTAAGTGCATATTTTGGCCCACATACATTGGAATATCATTCCATGAGACTTCCTGGGCCACACGTAGCTTGGGAATCTGTCCCATCTGTTTAGTCGGATGGAAAAAAACATCAGATGTTATATGGTCCTATCTCGCCTACATTCCTTACTCACGGGTTCAGAGCTGAGAATCGGCTCCGACTCGGCCAAACTTTCTAGCACAAAGTCTCTAATTGGCTGGGCTAACCCGGTATCCCAGGGTGCACCTCACCCTAGCCCCAGATCTCATTTGCTGCTCGTATAGTTAGGACGTGGTCTTGCTTGGCTGTGGCTAAGTACCATTTTAAATACCTTTAAAATACTTTTAGTATTTTAGCAGTCTCCTTTTGTCAAAAGCTGATGTTCTTCGTCTCACATTGCTGCAGTCATAACCTGTGGGTAGTCCGCTGTACTCGGTCGGCCCGAATACCAAAGTGTTAGGCTGGTGTCGGTCATGGTCGCTCAGAGCTGACGTCAGTACGCAGTAGTACTTAAGCGCATGACCGACGCCATATCCTCAGTCTTTCTTGCCGCGTGGTCCGAAGCAGGAGCAGCATTTGCAAGTGCCGTTCGGCGTTCTGAAATGTTCATTTTTCGAGTTTCAGACCGAAGACCAAGTTGGGCTAAGTACCCCATTGGGGAATATTTTTCTTTTCTTGCCTCAGTTAATCCGGATGTCAGAAAAAGTTAATAATTGTATTTCTTTTGGGAAACGGATACCTCATAGGGACTATCACTCTCTCTGTATTCCTTGCTTGGGGCCTGAGCACGACGTAATCGGGTGTCACTTTTGCGCTAGATTTAATAAGCGCACCATAAAACGCAGATTAGACTGTGCTAGGCTTGTTTTCGGTAAGCGGTGTAACTACAACATGCCGTCGGATCCTCCGACGCCCGCTACCGCAAAAAAGCGAAAAGATAAATCGTTAAAGTCTAAGCAGGATGAGTCGTCCGTTGCGGACGCCGGTTCTATGGAATCTACGGTTGAATCTGTGGATCCAGCCGAGGTCTCGGCTGAATCCCAGGGGGAACCTTTACTATTACAGGAGTTGGCCTCTCAGGAGTTAGGTCAGGCCGAGGGGGCTTCTCAAGTTTCTGTGGTTCCATCCTTACAAAAGGTTATTAGGCCTTCTACTTCTATCACTAAAGGCCCTGCTAAGGCTAGACCTGGTCTTTCTGGTACAGGCATCAGCCCTAGTTCTTCGGGCTCTGTTCCTAAAAAACATATGTTGAAAATGGCAGAGGATTTGATTACTTTGATCAGGGGTTCTATGCCCCCTCCAGAGAAGAGGCCTAGGGTGGAGACAGATTTAGAGGGATTGGAGCATTCCTCAGATTACTCTGAGTCTTCAGCTGAGGATATTCAGGATTTTCCTCCCTATTCTGATTCGGATGCAGAGGATTCCTGTCCTTCTGCTTCTCCTTCAGAGGATTTTTCCTTTTCTGAAACCTTGCACTCCATGAGGGAGCATTTCAAGTGGGAAGGTCAGGATTTTTCAGATTCTCGTAAGAGGCTTAGGGAATTTTTGTTTTTGCCACAACATAGACCTTTGGCTATTCCCCCTGTTTTAGATGTTGTTCAGAATGTTTTTTCTGAAGCTTCCCTTAATCCTGATTCTTTACCCCCTGCCCCTGTCAAGCCAGACAGGTATTACAGACTTCCAGAGGCACATAAATATTTGTATGATTCCTAGAGCTGACCCGGAAACTATTATTCAAGGGCCTAAGGGTGTCAGGGCTTCTGTAGTTAAGAATCCAGTTCCTCTGGATAAAGATTCTAGAGCTTTGGATAGGTGGGGTAAAAAAGTGTATACCTCCTCCACGCTTGCTATGAGGGCTTTAAATTGCCAGTTTCATATGCTGAAGTATCAGAACTTTCTGTTAGGTCAGTTGAAATCTAAGGTAGATGTTTAGCTGAGGATATAGAGTGTAAGGAATTGCAGGACTTAGTTCATGCTTCAGATCAAGCTGGTAAGCATTCCTTGCAGTGTGGCTTCGATGCTCTTCAGGCTTCTTCCAGGGTGGCTGCTACTGGTTCAGTTATTCGTAGACATGCCTGGCTTAAGGATCAAAATTTGTCAGAGCATGTTAAAGCTCGAATTTTGGATGCTCCTCTTCAATCTGAAGTTCTTTTTGGTTCTCCAGTGGAGTCAGTTTTGAAAAAGGTGGAAGACAAAGCTAAGTCTATGCAGACGGTTAAGGAATTTTTGCAAGTGCAGCCACCTAAGTTTAGCAGGAATTGGCCTGCAAGAGGATGGTCTTACCCTTCTTCCGATTTTCAGTCTAAGGGCAGGTCTAGACGTGGTAGGGGCAGGGCTCACGCTCAGGGTTCTTTCAGACCTAGGACTTGGAGTTCTCCTGCACAATCTTCTGGTGAGGGCAGGGGTCAGCCTTTTCGTAAACAGACCCAAAGACCTGTATCTCCAGCTGCCAGATTCTTCCTGTCTGGCAGCTCCTCTAGGAGGAAACTTGGCACTTAGGACAAATGGGTGTTGGACATAATAAATCAAGGCTACAAGTTTTATTTTCACACTTTTCCGCCTTTCAAAGGCATCCCAGATGTACCTCCTCAGCAAAGGCTGGAGGCTCACAAACAAATTTCTTTGCTTTTGCAAATGGTGGCAATCCAGGTGGTACCTCCGTCAGAAGTAGGCCTAGGATTTTATTCTCGCCTATTCCTTGTGCCAAAGAAAGGAAACACTTGGAGGCCAATTCTGGATTTGTCCATTCTCAATACATACCTAGACATTCCAAAGTTCAAGATGTTAACTTTACAGCAACTTCTACCTCTGCTAGGCAAAGATCACTGGATGGTAACTCTGGATCTCAAAGAGGCTTGTCTTCACATTCCTATCAGGCCCAGCTGCAGGAGATTCCTGCGTTTTCAGGCTGGTACTTTTCATTATCAGTTCTCTGCATTGCCCTTTGGCTTATCTACTGCGCCCAGGGTGTTCACAAAGGTTCTGGCTCCTGTGATAGCTTTCTTAAGACTAAGAGGAATACAAATTTATCCTTATCTGGACGATTGCCTGATTCTTGCTCAAGACAAAGACAAGTTACTTCAACATCTACAGTATGTAATGGCAGTTTTAAGGTGCCTAGGGTATTCTGTGAACGAAACAAAGTCCAGTCTAGTACCCTCTCAAGACATGTGCTTTCTGGGTGTGAGACTGAATACAGCCTCTCAGATGTCTTTTTTTGACCACCAGACAGCAAAAGAAATCTTCACCTATACTTCCAGCAATTATGAGTAATGTCCAGGCTGACTGCAAGGACAGTCCTTCAAGCCTTGGGGTTCATGGCATCTTGCATTCTGGTACTTCCCAATGCCAAACTGCATATGAGGAAGCTACAATGGTATCTCAAAAGTGTATGGACTCAACACTGCCACGATTTGGACACTGTCATTCAGATAATACCTTGCATCCAGAAGGAATTCTTGTGGTGGGCTCAGGAATGTCACCTAAACAAGGGACTCTCTGTGACCCGACCAGAGGCGAGTCAGATCTTAACGATGGATGCCTCAGACCTGGCTTGGGGAGCACACTTCAATGGGAAATGGATTCAAGACACGTGGCCTCCCAGACTACAGCATTTGCATATCAACATGAAGGAGATATTAGCAGTCCAGTTTGCCCTGATGGCCTTCAAGGACCTACTTCAACCAGGACAGGTGTTGATTCAAACAGACAACACAATAGTCATGTGGTACATCAACAAGCAGGGGGGAACCCATTCTTACCCTCTTTGCAGACAAGCTATGATATTGTGGGAGACTGCTCTGAGTTTGCACATCACTCTTCAAGCACGGTTTCTGCCAGGAGCACAGAACTCCTTAGCAGATGTATTGAGCAGACAAATTGTGGATCCCCACGAGTGGAAATTGGATCCTCACGTATTCCAACAGTTGACAGTGGCTTGGGGAACTCCAGACATAGATCTGTTCGCTTCTCCACTAAATTTCCAACTGCCAAAATTTTGCACAAAGATGTTTCACCCAAAAGCTTGGAAAGTGGATGCTCTATCTTTCAGTTGGAACAACCTTCACGTCTATGCTTTCCCTCCTCTGCCTCTCCTTCCCAAGGTACTCTTGAAAGTCAGGCAGGACAAGCCTTGCATGATTCTAATAGCACCAGATTGGCCACGTCAGCACTGGTATCCTCTGCTGAGGAGTTTAGTTCAGGAGCCTCCTTGGCCTTTGCCACCGATTCCTCACCTGTTGTCCCAGTCAAGCAATCATTTTCTCAATGTCAGGGTACAGTCCCTGCATCTGACAGCCTGGCGTATTCTGTTTTAGACCCTGGGGGGTCTCAGCTTCCTCAACAGGTTTTGAATGTCATTTTGGAAGCCAGACGGCCTAGTACTAGAAAAGTTTATGCTGATAAATGGAGGAGATTTTTTCTTTGGAGCACAGCAAAGAGCTTTGATGTCTCAGTGCCTAATTTGAGTTTTACACTACAGTACCTTACTGAATTACTAGACAAGGGTTTGTCTTTTTCCTCCGTGAAAGTTCATGCTGCAGCCATTTCTGCTCACTATGATTGTGACCCTCCTTTATTTTCTCACCCTTTGTTTAAACAATTTCTTAGAGGGGAAAAAAAAAACATAAGACCCCCACGTAGAGCTCCTACTCCTTCCTGGGATCTCAATTTTGTGTTGGAAAAGCTTACTTTACCTCCTTTTGAACCTGCAGCTACGTCTGAGTTGAAGTTTTTGTCTTGGAAGACTGCTTTTTTGTTGGCCATTACGTCTGCTAGGAGGGTATCTGAATTACAGGCTCTCATGGCAGTTGAACCCTTCCTGATATTCCATAAGGATAGGGTGTCCTTGCGTACTAACCCTACTTTTATGCCTAAAGTTATTTCTAATGTGGCCTTAAACCAGTCTATTCATTTGCCTACTTTTTATGCTGATCCCCAAAATAAAGGGGAAAAAGTCTTGCATTCTTTGGATATTCACAGGCAGTTACGCTATTATTTGAGCAGAACTAAAGAGTTCAGGCAGACTCAACAGTTATTTCTTTTGCTTTGGGTTCACAAGGGAAGGCTGTTTCAAAGCAAACTATTTCTAAGTGGATTGGCCATTGTATTGCTTTTTGTTATTCTCATCATGGAAAGGATGTTCCTGCTGGGATCAGACCTCATTCCACTAGGGCCACCACCACATCTACTGCCTTTTTAAGGGGGGTAGCTACTAAGGATATTTTGGAGGCAGCTACTTGGAGTTCAGTGCACACTTTTACTAAACATTACCATCTCCCTCTTTATTCTAAGTCTAGGGCTGGGTTTGCCACTGCAGTTTTACAGGGCATGTTGGCAGCTCCTAATGCTTTTTAGTTTGCCAGCCTCCCTTTACCTTGGGATTCTACCCACAGGTTATGACTGCAGCAATGTGAGACGAAGAACATAGTACAGTTTTGTACCTACCATAAATGTAGATGTTCGAGGATCCACATTGCTGCAGTCCAATTTTCCCTCTCTCCTTCCCCTCTATAGTTTGGGGTTGCTGTGTTTCCTTTGGGATAATTATTATTTTCTCTATGTTGGTTGTTGGGTATTTTCTGTTTTGGCTATGGCCTTTCCTTTTTAGGCCTTCTGACATCTGAGGCAAGAAAGACTGAGGATATGGCGTCGGTCATGCGCTTAAGTACTACTGCGTACTGACGTCAGCTCTGAGCTACCATGACCGACGCCAGCCTAACACTTTGGTATTCGGGCCGACCGAGGACAGCGGACTACCCACAGGTTATGACTGCAGCAATGTGGATCCTCGAACATCTACATTTATGGTAGGTACAAAACTGTACTTTTTCATAGCTATTTTTCGTGCTTGACTAGTTGTTGCGTGAGGTTGAGAGTTTGTTGTTTGTGGTATCCCTACTGTTTCGCGGGCTGGACCCATTCAAGTTAGAGGACCTAGTCCTCTCCTGTGTCCTCCTGGCTGTGATTTGCTGTTGTGTTAGTGGTTAACATTTTGTTTTAGGAAGCATTTAAGTTAGTTTCCTTGTCCTGTCAAGTGTTTGTCTGTCTTCCCGCCCTCCCTTAGTGTTTGACTCTGTCGGTTGTGTGTGGTGCAGTTGCTTGCCATGTCGAAAGAACTGAAGGAACATAAACCCTCTGGGTTTAAGAAATGTACTAAATGTGGCCATAAAATGTCCATCACAGATGGGCACTCTATCTGTGTGTATTGTCTTGGGGCTATTCACTTGCAAGAGTCCTGCAGTTTGTCATGTGTTTAGCCCTAGGATACTGCAGGAACGTAAAAAACGATTTTGAAGGGTCTGATCAAGCCCTCCTTTGAAGAGGCTTTGGAGTCATCCCCGCCTTCTAGTACCAAGTCTAAGCCTCCTAAGGCCAAGAAAAGATCTCCGGCTCCGTCTGCTTCTTCGGAGCCATTGGAGAAGGTTTGTAAATTGGATACTTCCTCCTCGGCTCCTCCGTCCTCGGGGCTGAAGGAGAAGGTCTCAGAAATGGACATTATATCTTCGGCTCCATTGCCCTCGGGGCCGAAGGAAAAGGACTCTGATATGGATACTACCTCCTCGGCTCCATTGTCCTCTGGGCCGCAGGAGATATCTGTTGTACTGGGGTCGACCTCGGCTCCGATATTATTGGAACCTCTTCGGAGCAGGTCACCCAGTGTCAGGCATGAGTCTCCAGTCGGGAGATCTAGACCTCCCTCTAATTCTTCCAAATCCTCTAGGCTGTCTGATTTGGATGTGGATAGGGTGGTTCAGAGGCTCCTACAGTCGCCGGTGTTAGCAAAATTGTTTTCGGCTCCGACCCAGTCTGCTCCGGAGCCGATTCCTATGCTTGTTTCGATGATTCCTCCTCCGAACACCCATGTGTAGGAGCCGAAGGGCCCCGCGTCGAGTGATGTTCTGGTGTCGGCTCCGATACTCCGGGAGAGTCTATCGGAGCCGGCTTCAGCTCCTACCAGGTCGGCTCCGTCCTCTGGTTTCGGCACTCGGGTTTCCTCAATCGCACCCGAGGGAGATGCCTCGGGACTCCTGTCTGTTCCGAGCCTCCATCTTGGCGCTTCGGCTCGGGGAATCTCGACTCCGATCGTGGTCTCGGAGACTGGTCAGTCCTCGGATCCGGGGAGACCAGCCTTCGAAGCCATGAGGAGCGGCCTGGCCAGGTCGTCAGGTACATCACCTGGTTCAGTCACTCCGTCCCCTTACACCCCGGCTAGAGCCTCTGATGCCCCCCCTCTCAATAGACGGCGGAGCCCAAAGGTCTGGGGATACCCTCTTGAGCGGTCCCCTACTTTCTGAGGGCCCCTTAGAGTCGGTGCCTGAGGAGCCTCCCAGTTAGAAGTCATGCAAGAGGAAGCACATAGACTCCCAGGATGAGTCACTCACTTCCGATACTGAACTTGAGGAATCAGAGGGGTCCCCCAAGTCGTCGTCCGATGTCTCTTTCTCCGACATCCTGGAGATTTTGAGACAGAGAGGTGACTGGCCCTCCACGACCCCCTCTGAGGAGTCTGTATTCCTCAAGGCCTTCGGAGCTCAACCCTCAGTCTCCTGGGTGTCTCCACCCTTCGACGAACTCCTAGACTTGATTTGTTGAAGGGTGTGGGAGAACCCTGATTCCGTGGAACCGGTGCCCAGACATCCAAACAAGTTCTTGTTTGCTCCCCCGGGCAAAGAGTTTCTTACCAAAGGGGTTTTGTTAGATGCCTTGGTGGTGGCGGCAGACTCTCAGCAGGAAGTTGCAGAGGCTTCTTCTACAGTCCACCCTCCTAACAAGGAGTCCAGGAGTATGGACCGGTATGGGAAGCGTACCCTGTCTTCGGCGACCTTCACCTTACGGTCGTTGAATTACCTCTGTCATTTCACTCGGCTCCAAAGAGATCTCCTGAAGGAGCTAGGAGATACTCTGACGGGTAACATGCCTGAGGCGGTAGCGCAGACTGTTAATGCCCAGTTGTCTACCCTAGGGTCCATTGTCAACTCGTCCATGAGGCTCGTATCTTATGCAGCCGAAGGGGCGAGTAGGCAGCTAGCTCAGGCATAGCTCTCAGAAGGCAAGCCTGGATGCGCCTGTGTCATTTTGCGGAGACCTTCAAGTCTTCCTTCACTGACACCCCCTTTGATGGGTCCTCTCTCTTCAAACCCAAAGTGAAAGACACTCTCACCAGATGCGAACAGGAGGGAAAGACCCTATCTGCCATAGGGGCCCGTTTTTCTCTCCCTTCTAGGCCTTATCCCAAGGCTCAGAGAGGGGGAAAAATGTGGTTCAAAAAGTCTCAGAGGTCCTTTCCCATGGCTCAAGGTGAGTCCCCGTTCAGAGGCAGAGAGGGGGGGGTTATTCTGGAAGACACCGTCCTAGAGGCAGCAGGGGGCCCTCGCAACTCGGGAGACCGAGATTCCTTTCGCGGCTCTTCCTACCAGCATTCCTGAGCTGTTGCCTGACTGTGCTATTCCAGAGCCAGTCGGGGGCCGAATTTCGTTGCATCCGGAAGCCTGGGAGAGCATCACCCAGGACCGCTGGGTGCTTCGGATGGTTACCGGAGGTTACACTATTCCCTTTGCGTCGACACCCCCTCCAGTCAGAAGGATCCCGGACGTCTCACCCAGTCAACGGGATCAAGCAGCACTAGACGTGGCAAAGCTGCTAGAAAAAGGAGTCATCCAACCAGTCCCCTCAGACCATGTCGGATCAGGAACTTACTCACGACTCTTTTTGGTGCCGAAAAGAACAGGGGACCTGAGACCCATTCTGGATCTCAGTCGACTCAATCACTATGTTCTGAAGTCCAAGTTCCGAATGGTCACACTTCAGTCCATTTTTCCACTGCTGGAGAAAGGAGTATGGATGTGCTCCATCGATCTCAAGGATGCCTACTACCAGATCAAAATGGAAAAGGCATCCAGGAGTCATTTACGCTTTCGGCTAGGAGCCAGTCACTTCCAGTTTCGTTCCCTGCCCTTTGGTCTCACCACAACCCCCAGGGTATTTACCAAGTGCTTGGCAGTGGTGACGGCTCATCTAAGATGTCTAGGATTCCAGGTGTTTCCGTATCTGGACGACTGGCTTCTCGCCACCCCCACCAGGCATCTGCTCATTCAAGCCAGGGAGATGACCATCTCACTTTGCCAATGTCTAGGAATTACTTTGAACTGGGAAAACTCTGCCTTGCAGCCCTCAGTGTGTTGTTTTTATAGGCGCAGAGCTGGACTCTATTCAAATGTGCACCTTTCTGCCACAGGACAGGATAAGGGTGTTGCAGTCTCAGATCCACGCACTGTTGCCCCTCAGGAAAGTTCAGGCCAGGTTAGTTCTTCAGCTCTTGGGATCCATGGCCTCCACCATCATGCTGGTACCCCTGGCCAGGTTACACATGTGGATACTACAGTGGCTCCTGCCGGTTCAGTAGTCCTTTCAAAGGCTTCCTCTTTCCCACTTGATACTTCTCACGGAGCGATGCAGACATGACCTCCTCTGGTGGCTACGCTCCTCCAATCTGGACAGAGGGAGGAGCTTGGTTCTTATGTCTCCAGTGGCCACGGTGACTTCGGACGCCTCCCAAATGGGGTGAGGGGGGGCATTATCTAGGCAGAGGACGGTCCAAGGCACCTGGCAAGACCACGAGGTACACTGGCACAGCAATGTTCTGGAGATGAGAGCGGTGTTTCTGGCATTGCGAGCACTCCAGGACTTTCTACCTCTGGGAACGATTGCAATTCACTCGGACAACATGTCCGTGGTGTGGTACCTGAACAAGCAGGGGGGAACCAAATCTTACCCCTTCTGCAGAGAGGCCATGCGAGTGTGGCAGTGGGCAGTGTCTTCCCAACGGTTTCTAGTGGCAACGCACATTCTGGGGAGGTCCATCGTGATAGCGGACAGGCGAAGCAGAACAATTCTGATGCCTCACGAGTGGTCCCTGAACAACCGAGTGGCGGTTCAGATCTTCAAAAAGTGAGGTCAGCCTTGCTGCGATCTCTTCGCCAGCCCCCTCAATGCTAAATGCAGCAGGTATTTCACTCTGATCCCCCCACAGGGGGAATCACCCAGGGACGCTCTAGCTCATGATTGGCCCCCCCGGTCTGGTCTACACTTTCCCTCCATTTCCTCTGTTGCCAAGGGTGATACAGAAAGCCATATCCGTGGGAAGCAGGATGATTCTTATTGCTCCACACTGGCCTCGACAAGTATGGTTCCTCTTTCTTCAACGGTACGCACTGGACGGTCCGTGGACTCTGGACCCAGTGCGGGACCTCTTGATTCACATGTCAGGACAACTTCATCCATCCCTGCGAACGCTCAGGTTGACAGCCTGGCTGCTCCAGTTCCATCCCTAGTCAGACTACATTCCTTTTCTCCTGAAGTGGTGCACATCTTGTCTTCTTCTCATAAGTCTTCCACAAGGAAAATTTATTCCAGCAAATGGAGAAGATTCTCCATTTGGGCTCAGGCCCAAGGGTTGGATCCCTTCACGGCCCCTATTCCGTCTGTCTTGGATTTTTTAGCCATGTTGTTCCGTCAGGGCTCCGCACCCGCTACCATTAAAGTGCAGTTGGGTGCATTTTCCAATTTTCACACATCTTCTGAGCCCTCTCTTATGGGCCACAAGCTCTGTAAAGCTTTTCTAAAAGGCGCTTGGTTACTTTGTCTCCCAGTTTCTGAGCCTGTACTGCCATGGGACCTGAACCTTGTGCTACAAGCTATTACGTCACCACCCTTTGAACCGGCTGCCACTTGTGACTTGAAATTCTTATCTTGGAAGACTGCTTTTCTGATAGCCATTACATCGGCAGGAGGGTATCAGAACTTCAAGCCTTGTCCATTAAACCTCTATATTTGGTCTTTGATAAGGACAGAGTCTCTCTCAGGCTTAACCCGTCCGTTCTCCCGAAGGTGTCATCCCCGGTCAATCTTCATCAATCTATTGAGTTACCAGTGTTTTTTCCGAACTTTTCCAATAAAGCAGAGTTCAGGTTGCATCAGTTGGATGTGCACAGACAACTGAGGTTTTACACATAGGATGAAGCAAGTTAGGAAGTCTGATCAATTGTTTGTGTCCTTTTCAGAGAACAGAGCAGGTAGTCCTATTTCCAAGTGCACTATTTCTAAATGGATCAGAGACTGTATTTCATTCATTTACTTGTCAGCAGACAGAACTTTACCCTTTCCCGTCAAGGCTCATTCTACCAGGGCTATGTCTACATCAGTAGCTTTCCATGCTAGACTTTCCTTGGATGATATTTGTGCTGCGGCAACTTGGGCTTCTCCCAGCACTTTTATTACTCATTACAAGCTGGACGTGGCTTCTAGGGGCCGGGCTTCCTTTGGTTCCACGGTTCTCAGGAGTATCTTCTTATGAGCCTCCCAGGATAGAGGCGCTGGGGATGCTGTCCCGTGAGTAAGGAATGTAGGCGAGATAGGACCACAACATCAGTTATGTACTCACCATAATGATCGATGTATGTGGTCCATCTCGCCTACATTCCTACGTACCCTCCCACCTGCCCCCTTCCTAGAGGAATTGGAAGAATTTTTGGCTCCGTGGACCCTTCAAGGTCAGTGATTTGTTCCCCTATCTGGTTGGATTTTCTTCCAATGTTTATTGAGTATGGGTTATGAGTGTTATGATGGTTATGATTGCAAACAAGATCTGGGGCTAGGGAAAGGTGCACCCTGGGATACCGGGTTAGCCCAGCCAATTAGAGACTTCGTGCTAGAAAGTTTGGCCGTGTTGGAGCTGATTCTCTGCTCCAAACCCGTGAGTAAGGAATGTAGGCGAGATGGACCACATACATCGATCGTTATGGTGAGTACATAACTAACTGATATGAAAGTTGTGTACTTACCATAATGCTAGAGCCATGTTGTCGTGTTCCATTGTGCTGAGCATTCCTTCCTTCCATTCCCCCAACCTAAATTGTCATTTTATGGCCTTTGGCCATTCAGTTGGACCGACTGGGACCTTTTCTTGTTGGTGTCCTGGAGCTATTTTATCCTTTTTTCATGCCATGTTGTATAGGTTGACAAGTCTGTGTTGTGTATATCAGGTGAAATACTAGATACAAGCAGGCCAACTTGATATGAGATAGTATGTGGACTAGATGGAATTATGGGTAGGGGAGGAGCTGGAGCCCTGGATCCAAGCTTTTGAAAAAGCTGCCCAGGTCGGATCCAATAACCCATCTGAGCTGGATGGAACAGGATAACACTGATCTAGTATCAAGTATATAACTTTTGTTTATCTGTTAATTGAAATGTTCTCTCTCCCACATTTTTACTTTATCTCCGTTATATGTGGCCATTAACTCACTTAATTTTGCGTGATCCTCCATCTTTGTTATTGTGTACCTTTTTTCCTCTTTCTCTTTGTGACCTTCTCTCAGTTTTCCTGCTCCTTCTCATAGTCATTGAGACTTAAATATTTTCTGAGTTTCTTCGACCCATTCCTGTCGGTTCCCTAGTGCACATTTCCAGTAATGTTTCCATTATGTGTCTATTTTCTCTTCACATTTTTCCTTTTCACAGAGCATTTCTTTTCACTGTACGTTTATGTTCTGTATCTGCCCATCTTAAGTCTGCCACCATACATGTCTGTAAAGCATTTTTGATGTCAGGAACTTCCAATTATTCTTTTGACTTTGGCTTCACTTCTTTTTTCCCCCACAGACTAGCTGTTGCTTTATCCTTTTTTTTTTTTTTTTTTTTTTTTTTTTTTTTTTTTTTAAGTAGTCTGAGTTTAGCAAGCCCCATTTAGCTTGAGCTGGAAATAGAAATTACTTCAGTGTACACATTTATGTTAATTTCACTTTTACTTCAGTGTACACATTTATGTTAATTTCACTTTCTGGTCTATATCCAGTTTATCTTTCCCTCGTGTCTGGAGATGTGAATCCTGTTTTGTTATATAATCTTGTAAATTTCATTTTTAGTCTCTCCTCCAGTACATTTGAGTCATATGCCCAAGTATTTGCTTTCCCTTTTTGGTATTCCACTTGTCCCAGCTTTCTCTCTCTGTTTACACCTTTACTGCCATGGTTTGTATTTCTTTGATGTCCTTCTATTCCAGTTTTGCCGTCCGTATTCTACTAGTGGGTTTACCCTTCTTCCGATCAGCTTGTCCGGCCAGGTTTCCAAAGCTTTTTCAGTTCCTCTTGGTGCATCGGACATCTGACGTAGAGGCAGGTACGCGAGTGATGTCTGCATGCACCAGTCCTCAGTACTTTTCAGCCGCCAGCCATACATCAGGTGTTCCTGCTACTCACTGACGTCTGATCTGATGTTCTTCATCTCACATTGCTGCAGTCCTTACACTTGGGTAGTCCGCTGTCCTCGGTCGGCCCGAATATCAAAGTATAAGGCTGACGTCGGTCAGGGCGCATTTGACTGACATCAGGACGTCAGGGTACAAATGCGCATGACCGACGTCATATCCTCAGTCTTTTTTGCCGCATGGTCCGATGCAGAAGCAGCATTGCAAGTGCCGGTTGGCGTTCTGAGATTTTTCGATTTGAAGTTTCAGACCGAGTTCAAAGTTGGCTAAGTACCCGTTGGGGAATATTTTAGTTTTTCTTGCCTCAGTGATTTACGGATGTCAGAAAAAGTCAATAATTGCATTTCTTGTGGGAAACAGATACCGCATAGAGATTATCATACTTTGTGTATTCCTTGCTTAGGGCCTGAGCACGGCGTTGTTGGCTGTCGCTCTTGTGCTAGATTTAATAAACGCACTATAAAGAGAAGGTTGGATTGTGCAAGGTTAGTCTTTGGGAAGCGGTGCAATTATAAAATGCCGTCGGATGCTCCGACGCCCGCTTCTTCGAAGAAGCGCAAGGACAAGGCAGTTAAGCCTAGGCTAGAAGAACCGTCTGTACCGGACGCCGGTTCTTTAGAGGTGTCGGTGGAGCCGGTGGCTCCACCGGAGGTTTCTTTGTGTTCCCAGGGTGAGACCTTATTATTGCAAGATGTGGCCTCTCAGGAGGCAAGTCAGGCTGAGGGGGCTTCTCAGGTTACTATACTCCTCTCCCTTCCTAAGGTGGCTAGGCCCTCTCCTTCTGTTTCAAAGGCTTCTCCCAGGGGCAGGCCAGGTTTAGCTTCAGTTGGTGTTACCCCTAGCTCTTCAGGTACTGTGCCCAAGAAGCATATGCTTAAAATGGCAGAAGATTTGATTACTTTGATTAGGGGTTCTATGCCCCCTCCTGATAAGAGACCTAGGGTGGAGCCTGAGCTGGGGGTTTTGAGCAGGCTTCAGATGTTTCAGAGTCTTCGGCTGAAGACTTGCAGGAGTACTCTCCTTATTCTGATTCTGATGTGGATGATTCTACTCCTTCTGCTTCTCCTCCTGAGGATTTTTCTTTTCAGAAACTCTTCATTCCATGAGGGAGCATTTTAAGTGGGAAGGTCAGGACTTCTCTGATTCCAGGAAAAGGCTTAGGGAATTTCTGTTTTACCCCAGCATAGGCCTTTGGCTATACCTCCTGTTTTGGATGTAGTGGAAGATGTTTTTACAGAGGCTTCTCTTAATCCTGATTCTTTGCCTCCTGCTCCTCTTAAGCCGGATAGGTATTACAGGGTGCCTGAAGCTCATAAGTATCTTTTTAAGAGTCCTAGGGCAGACCCAGAAACTGTTAGCCAGGGGCCTAAAGGTGTTAAGGCTTCTGTTGTTAAGAATCCGGTTCCTGCAGACAAGGAGGCTAGGGCCTTGGATAGATGGGGAAAGAAAGTTTATACTTCTTCCACTCTTGCTATGAGGGCTCTGAATTGCCAGTTTCACATGTTGAAATACCAAAACTATCTCCTTTCACAATTGAAGTCTAAGGTTGATGCTCTGGCAGTAGGTATTGATTGTAAAGAGTTGCAAGATTTAGTACATGTTTCTGAACAGGTGGGTAAGCATTCTTTGCAATGTGGTTTTTGATGCTGTACAGGCCTCGTCTAGGGTGGCTGCCACGGGGTCAGTCCTTTCGTAAGCAGACCCAATGACCTACCTTTTCAGCTGCCAGAGCCTGCTCGTCTGGCAGCACCTTTGGGAGGAAGGTTGGCACTTTTCAAAGAAAATTGGAGTTTAATTACCCAAGACAGATGGGTATTGGATATCATACACCATGGCTACAGGTTTTATTTCCATACCTTGCCGCCTTTCAAAGGCATGCCAGACGTTCCTCCTCAACAAAGAATAGAGGCTCACAAACAGGTTTCTCTGTTGCTCCCAAATAGGGGCCATACAGCCGGTTCCTATGCCAGAAGTGGGCCTAGGATTTTATTCTCGCCTGTTCCTAGTACCAAAGAAGGGGAACACGTGGAGACCAATTTTGGATTTATCTATCCTCAACACTTATCTGGACATTCCCAAGTTCAAAATGTTGACGTTGCAGCAGCTTTTACCTCTGCTGGGCAAAGATCATTGGATGGTAACTTTGGATCTCAAGGAGGCTTACCTTCATGTTCCTATCAGACTAAGTTGCAGGACGTATCTGCGTTTTCGAGCTGGGACTTCTCACTATCAGTTCTCTGCATTGCCCTTTGGCTTATCTACTGCGCCCAGAGTGCTCACGAAAGTTCTGGCTCCAGTGATAGCTTTCTTCAGGCTAAAAGGAATACAGATCTATCCTTATTTGGACGACTGCCTGATTCTGGCTCAAGGAAGGGAAGAGCTTCTTCATCATTTGGAATATGTGATAGCAGTGCTAAGATGCCTAGGGTATTCTGTGAACGAAATAAAGTCCAGTCTAGTACCCTCTCAGGACATGTGCTTTCTGGGTGTGAGACTGAATACAGCATCCCAGTTGGCCTTTTTAACCCCGGACAAACAAAAGAGTCTATCCCTTTACTTCCATCAACTATCTCATCAGTCCGGGCTGACTGCAAGGACAGTCCTTCAAGCCTTAGGGTTCATGGCATCTTGTATTCTGGTGCTTCCCAATGCCAAACTGCATATGAGGAAGCTACAATGGTACCTCAAAAATGTATGGACACAGCACTGCCAGGATCTGGACACTGTCATTCAAATAATACCTTGCATTCAAAAGGAATTTTTGTGGTGGGCTCAGGAATGTCACCTAAACAAGGGACTCTCTGTGACCCGGCCAGAGGCGAGTCAGATTTTAACGACAGATGCCTCAGACAAAGCTTGGGGAGCTCATCTAAATGGAAAGTGGATACAAAACAAGTGGCCTGTCAGACTACAACATCTACATATCAACATGAAGGAGATGTTAGCAGTCCAGTTTGCATTAATAGCTTTCAAGGAATTACTTCTTCCAGGGCAGGTGTTGATTCTAACAGACAACACAACTGTCATGTGGTACATCAACAAGCAAGGGGAACATTCTTATCCTCTATGCAGGCAAGCAATGATTTTGTGGGAGACTGCTCTCAGTTTACAGCTCAATCTTCAGGCAAGGTTTCTGCCAGGAGCACAGAACTCCTTAGCAGATGTGTTGAGCAGGCAATTATGGATCCCCACAGTGGAAATTGGATCCTCATGTATTTCAGAAATTGACAGTGTCATGGGGAACTCCAGACATAGATCTGTTCGCTTCTCCACTAAACCATCAGCTGCCAAGGTTTTGCACAAAAGGTTTCATCCCACAGCTTGGAGAGTGGATGCTCTTTCTTTCAATTGGAGCAATCTTCATGTGTATGCCTTTCCACCTCTGCCTCTCCTCCCAAAGGTACTTCTAAAGGTCAGACAGGACAAGCCAAGGATGATTTTAATAGCTCGGATTGGCCTCGACAGCACTGGTACCCATTACTGAGAAGTCTGGTACGGAAGCCTCCATGGCCTTTGCCTTCGATTCCACACCTGTTGTCGCAGGAGGACAGCCATTTGCTAAATGTCAAGCTTCACTCTCTGCACCTAACAGCCTGGCATATTCTGTTTTGAACCATAGTGGGCCTCCACTTCCTCAGCAAGTTTTGAATGTTATTTTGGAAGCTAGAAGGCCTAGTACAAGGAAAGTGTACGCAGACAAATGGAAGAGATTTTTATTTTGGAGTGCAGCAAAGATTTTGATGTTTCTGAGCCTAATTTGTGTGTGGCTCTTCAATATCTTACTGAGTTACTAGACAAAGGTTTGTCTTTCTCTTCTATTAAAGTTCATGCTGCAGCAATTTCGGCTCACTATGATTGCGACCCACCATTGTTTTCTCATCCTTTGTTCAAGCAATTTCTTAGAGGGGCAAAGAATATAAGACCCCCACGAAAAGCTCCTACTCCTGCTTGGGATCTCAATTTTGTGTTGGAGAAACTCACTCTACAACCTTTTGAGCCTGCAGCTACTGCTGAGTTGAAATATTTGTCATGGAAGACTGCTTTTTTGTTGGCCATTACCTCTGCAAGAAGGGTTTCTGAATTGCAGGCCCTTATGGCGGTTGAGCCTTTCTTGATTTTCCATAAGGATAGGGTATCATTACGTACTAATCCTTCCTTTATGCCTAAGGTGGTTTCTAGTGTGGCTTTAAACCAAACTATTCATTTGCCTACTTTTTATGCAAATCCCCAAAATAAAGGGGAAAAGATTTTGCACACTTTAGATGTACACAGGCAGTTGCGTTATTATTTGGACAGAACTAAAGGGTTCAGGCAGTCTCAGCAGTTGTTGGTTTCTTTTGCTTTGAGTTCTCAGGGCAAGCCTGTGTCAAAACAAACTATTTCTAAGTGGATTGGGTTTTGCATTGCTTTCTGTTATTCCCATCATGGCAAGGAGATTCCAGCTGGGATTAGGCCTCATTCCACTAGGGCTACTGCCACTTCAACAGCTTTTTGAGGGAGTGGCAACCAAGGATATTTTGGAGGCAGCTACTTGGAGTTCTGTGCATACTTTCTCTAGGCATTATCACCTGCCACTTTACTCTAAGTCCAGGGCTGGTTTTGCCACTGCTGTTTTGCAGGGCATTTTGGCAGCTCCTGCTTCCTTGTAGTTAGCCATCCTCCCTTACCTCTGCTTTGGGATTCTACCCAAGTGTAAGGACTGCAGCAATGTGAGATGAAGAACATAGTACAGTTTTGTACCTACCATAAATGTAGATGTTCAAGATCCACATTGCTGCAGTCCAATTTTCCTCCCTCCTTCCCTCTGTAGTTAGAGGTGGTTGTGTGGGTTGGGTTGTACATATTGTGTATATTGTATATATTGTACATATAGTTAGTGCAAGGGTGGTTGGTTGGTTGTTTGCTGTCTTTTGGTTTTGACCTTTATTTTTAGGGTCTTCTGACATCTGGGGCAAGAAAAGACTGAGGATATGACGTCGGTCATGCGCATTTGTACCCTGACGTCCTGATGTCAGTCAAATGCGCCCTGACCGACGTCAGCCTTATACTTTGATATTCGGGCCGACCGAGGACAGCAGACTACCCAAGTGTAAGGACTGCAGCAATGTGGATCTTCGAACATCTACATTTATGGTAGGTACAAAACTGTACTTTTCGCATTAAAAAGGTAAGTACCCCATTGAGGCCTTTTTCTTCGGTCCTTGTATTTTATAGTCTGTTTATGTCCGTTAAGAGTAAGTGCAACTGTGGTCGTCAAATCCCACACCGACTCTCACCACCAGCATCTCTTTTTGTTTGGGTAGGGAGCATGATTAACAAAAATTGCACCATCTGTAAATCATTTATCCCCAAGACCCGCCACAGTCGCTTACAGGCTCTCGACTTGTACCTTGAGAACCAGCACCTAAAACCGCTCTCAGTATGGAAGCCATTTCCGACGTCCCATCGGACTGCCTCTGCACCTCCCTCTTTTGCTCTTCAGCCTGTAGCCGCTGTCAGTTTGGATGAGAACTCTCCTTCCACCACTGTAGATAAAGCGGGTACCTTTCAGGAGGTCACACAGTCTAGAGCGGATGACACGTCTGGGGAGGATGTACTGGTGCCTATTTCAGATGCTGGGGGGAAACCAGTACCTTCGTTGGGTGCTTCGGATCTGGCATCTGCCATTGCTTTGATTTCTCCCAGGCCTACCAACAGCCAGACGGCGGCTAAGCCTTCCAAGAAAAAGACCAGGCATATTTCTCTACCTCCAGAGGCCTTACCTGACTAGCAGGCCTTCAGCCAGAGGCTCTCTACAATGCTTTCCTGGCCCTTAGGCCTTCCTCTGAGTTCACCTCTGCGGCTCCCCCTCTTTAGTCCTAGGCCTTCTATACGTGAAAGGACTGTGAGCCAGCCTGCAGAGGAAGAATTGTCTGATTGCTCTGAGGATTCCCTCTCCTACTCTCCTCAGATCTCATCCCCACTGGGGTATGGATCGCCAGAAGAGGCCTCTGCTGAGCTTGATTCCCCTGTGGAAGACCTTACCTTTGGGGACACTGTTAACCTGATGAGAGAATACTTTGTGGGAATGCTCAGACATGTCTGAAGCACAGAAAAGAGTTTATGACCTGATTCAAATGGAATCTCCTAATTTGTCACCTGTCCCACCTGTACAACCTGCCTTCCTGGATGCATTCACAGCAGCATCCATTAATCCCGATTCCCAACCTTCTTCTCAAAGGGCAGACAGATTATACAGGATCCCTGACTCCGATAAATTCCTGTTCAAGTGCCCCCCAGCAGACCTTGCCACTATTTCCATCTCTACGGACAGGGCATCTAAACTACTTCCTACTACCACTGTCCTACCTGCAGATAAGGACAGCAAGGCCATGGAGAGGTGGGGGGAAAAAGATTTATACCTCTTCTATCCTAGCCTTTATGGCTACAAATTACCAGTTTCACATGGCCAAGTACTCTCTGGCCCTTCTGGACAAAACCTCCAAAGAGCTTAGTGACATGCCTGGCTGTACTGCTAAAGCATCCCTGTCTTTCTTACTCGCCCTTGTCTCACAGGTGAACAAAGCACTCCCTTAGGTGTGCATACAATACAGCCAAGGCCTCACCAGGTCAGCTGCATCAGCATCCGTACTCAGAACGTATTCCTGGCTACGTCTGCAGCCACTCCCGAATTACTTCAGTGCCAAGCTCTTGGATGCCCCCCTTGGACCATTCGGCTCTCTCTGGTGCAAAGGTGTCTGATCTTTTCAAGTCTCTCCAGCAAAAAGGGAAAGCTTCAAGACCTCAAGCACCTCCTTGTCTCTCCAGTCTCAAAGCTCCAGAGAAACTTCCCTGCTAAGACACAATTTATAAGAAAGGCATCAAGGCCATCAGCCCCCCGTAGGTCTAGAAGGCCGTCCAGGAAACAATCTGTCCAACCAAGGACTTCTCAGGCCTCTGGACAGAGGTCTTCCTTGCCAGACAGGGCAGGCAGTGTCTGACTGACTGCCACACTTTTTTCCACCTCCTCCTACCAACACCCCTTTATCCACTCGTCTGTCACTGTCTCCCTGCCTGGTCCCTAATAAACAAATGGGTCTTGTCCATTCTGAAGGACATATTCTTTATGACTTGGATCTCTCCTCCTCCAAGACTACCTATCCCAACCCCTCCCACATCCCAATGGTCTCTCCTTTTACAGGTCTTAAACAGCCTGTTTCTGCAAGGCATCGTAGAATCAGTTCACCCCATTGCTCAAGGAAAAGGTTTCTACTCAAGGATCTTTCTGGTGCCCAGAAAGGAAGGACCATGGAGGCCCATACTAGATCTCTCCCGTCTCGATCTTTTCTTAAAGGTTCCTTCAGGATGCTCACCTTACCCACTCTGTTTCCACTCATTCTTCCTCCGGTCTTAAGGACATAAAGGAGGCCTATTACCACATCCCCATAAAGCCTACCTCCAAGAAATACCTCAGAGTTATAGCAGGCACCTCTCACTTTCAATTCTGCGCATTGCCTTTTGGGCTCTCCACCACCCCAAGGGTTTTCACAAAGTCCCTAGCCCCAGTCAATGCCTACTGCAGGACAAGCTGAGTACAAATATTCACATACCTAGATGGCCTACTCATTCAAGCAGTGAACAGATAGACCCTCCTGGTTCACACCAAGGACCTCCTATGCCTGCTGTAATCTTTGGGATTTCTGATAAATTGCTCAAAGTCCCAACTCCATCCTACACAGGACATTGTCTTTCTGGGATGCAGAATCAGGACAGACAGCATGGCCTACCTCCCGGAGGAAAAAGTGGTGTCCCTCTCCCACCACTTTCAAGCTGCCCCCCATTCAACAGCCCCGACTGTGAGGGAATTCCAAAGACTTATGGGGTACATGACAGCTTCTATCCCTATGTTGCCCCTAGCAAGGTTACACATGAGAAAGTTTCAGTGGTACCTTCAATCGGTGTGTACCCAGCATTCGCATCCTCTAGAGTTCAGGGTTCCACTCCTCCCTTGCCTTCTCCAAGAATTAAAATGATGGCTTGCCCAGAATCTGGGCATGCCCCTGCAAATGCCCACCTCTTCCCAGATCATGCACACAGATGCCTCAGACCTGGGTTGCGGGGTAACTCTGGACATAGTGCAAGGTTTGTGGACAGACACAAATGCACATCAGCCTCAGAGAAATGACAGCAGTACTGCTAGCCCTGCAGGCCTTCTTACCTTACCTCCAGCAGGGCCTACTACAAATCTTCACAGACAGCACTTCAGTCAAGTGGTACTTGAACAAACAAGGAGGGGCAAAGTCTTACCTCCTATGCAGACTAGTTGTACAGTATGGGATCTGGCTATCTGTCAGGGAATCTCCCTCCAGGCAGCCTACATCCCCACCCAGCACAACTCTTGGGCAGATTCCCTAAGCAGAACCACCTCAGTCACCCACGAATGGATGCTGTCAAGAGAGGTGTTCCTAGATGTGGTCCACAGGTGGGGTATCCCTCAGGTAGACCTGTTTAACTCCTCCATAAATAGGTAACTCCAGAGCTACTGCTCCAGAACTCATGACCCGAAGGCATTGCAAACAGACGCCTTTTCAGTGTCATGGAAGGGAAGTTCCTGTTTGCCTTTCCCTCTTCCGTCTGATACAGAGGGTCCTGTTGAAAATTCAGCAGGACTCCCTGAAAATCTTGCTGGTGACTCCCTATCGGCCAAAGCAGCACTGGTTCCCTCTACTTCATCTGTCCAAGGACAATCACTACAAGTTACCCCCTTCAGTGGACTTGCTCACACAGCACAAGGGGACACAGATACACCCACAGTGGCAGTCTCTGCACCTCTCCCTGTGGCGGATAGGATTCTGATTCCCTTCAGACGCCTATACAGCGAGGATGTGCTTTCAGTCCTGCAGGGGGCCAGGAAACCAAACACAAGAACATCGTATTTTTCCAAGTGGAAAAGGTTTTCCTTCTGGTGTCACGAAATATAGATTGAGCCATTGGATAGCAACTTGCCTCTGATTCTGTCCTATCTGTGTGAACTCCTGAAGACAGGTTTGTCTTACTCCCCTTTAAAAGCACACCTGTCTGCCATTTCTGCCTGCCTGCTTGCCTATGGAACCTCTGCTGGCATCCAGATTACCAGCCAAACTCTTCCTGAAGGGAATTCTGCAACTAAGACCTCTCAGGAAGCCAACCCCTCCTCCCTGGGCTCTAAATTATGTGCTAGAAAAACTCACTTTGCCACCTTTTGAACTGGCTGATAAGTCCGCCTTAAAGTTTTGCACATGGAAAATAGTCGTGCTAATAGCTTTGACATCACCCAGGAGGGTCTCAGAGATTCAAGCCCTTATGGCTACTCTGCCTTTCCTGGTTTGCCAGTTGGACAGGGTCACCCTGAGGATAAACCTGTCCCTCTACACTCATCATGGGAAGATGCTTTCAGGCAATGTCAGGGCCCACTCCACAAGACCGGTGGCCTCTTCTGGGGCTTTTTTCAAAGGTCTGGACATAACTCCATTCTGGAAGCAGCCACTTTGGTCCTCTGTGCACACTTTTCAGCAGGCATTACAAACTAGACAACATTTCCAGAACCAGTGCAGGATTTACGGAAGCTATCCTGCATGGGTTTTTGGAGTCCTCTACCAGGCCACCCCACAGCCTTTAGTGAGCTTTGGTACTCACCCACTAATAGAATACTGCAACACTGGAATAGAAAGACATAGGAAAGTTGTGTAAGAACTTAGCATAACCATAGATGTCCTTCTCTTTCATAGGTTCATAGGTTTATACTAGGCTATCTGCCCTAACGCATTTATAAGCCTAGCCCAAATTTTTGTGGCTTACGCCACCCCTTATATGAAAAAATACTGTGCCCATTAGTTTGTTGTGCCTCTGTCCAGCAGTGACACAGAGATGATTCCCGGGATAAACCTACGATCTCCCATCCACAGGTCAAGATTTCTCTTGAACAGAGCCAGCGAGGTGCTCTGCCTCTCATGGATTGGGATTTTATTCCACAGCATAGGGAGTTCTCTGAGTGATAAATCTATCCCTCCAGCACGTCCTATTTATATCCGTGCTAGGGTTTAAGTCGCTTGCTCTAGTGGTTTTGGTGGATTTGGATTTTTTGAGGTGGAGCATGTCCATTAATTCTGGGTTGGACATGGCCTTGTATGTCAGGCACATGTCACCTCTGAGCAGACGGTATGCAACTGAATAGAGCTGAAGTTTCTTCAATCTGGCAGCATATGACAGATTTTGGAGTCCCTTTATCCTTTTGGTGAGGAACTTTTGGGGTGTCTCCAATTGCTGCAGATGTCGGGTGAGATACATCCCGAATGGGGCATTGTACTCGATCATTGGTCTGATAAGTGAAGAGTACAGGGGAACAATGACCTCACTAGATCTGGATGTGAATCCCTTCATGATCAGGTGGACAATGTAGAAGGTCTTTCTAACCACTTTAGCAACGTGAGTGTCAAAAGAAAGGCCACTGTCAACCTGGGTCCCCAGGTCCCTGATAACCTCTTCTGTGCTTAGTGGATTGCCACCTATATGGTAGCTTGGGGTTACCTTGTTTTTCCCGAAGGGTATGACTATACATTTTTTGGCGTTTAACTTCAGGCCATGGCTCTGGCACCAGCTATCTGTTTCCGTGAGTCCCTTCTGAAGGATATCCGTATCCGATGCACTTTCCACTATGGCGCCCAGTTTGCAGTCGTCTGCAAACTTTGTCAGCCAAAGTCCTCCCATGTTGGCCTGTACTTCTGAGAAGTAGATGCTGAACAATAGGGGGCCAAGGACCGATCCCTGTGGGACACCACTTGCGACCGGCTTGGAGTCTGACATAGCGCCAGCAACTCTAACCCTGTGGGTTCTGTCCTTAAGCCAGTTTGCAACCCATCTTGTGACATATGGGTTTACATTTAAGCTGGTAAGTTTTTCTACAATACCCGAGTGGGGTATTGTGTCGAAGGCCTTTGCAAGGTCAAGGTAGGCTGTATGGACTGCCTTTCCCTCATCAATGGCCTTGGTGACTGTTTTGAAGAAGTCGACCAAGTTCAAAAGGCATGATCTGCCCTTGACGAAGCCAAACTGGGTCGGGTCCAGTGTCTGCAAGTCCCCTATATCTTTGTTTATGAGCTCCATTATGATCCTCTCCATAGCTTTGCAGACTAGACTTGTTAAGCTTATGGGGCGGTAATTACCAGGGTCCGTAGAGGCACCGCCTTTGTGGAGTGGGACCACATTTGCCGTACGCCACTCCTTGGGCACGTATCCTGTGGTAAGGCTGAGATTAAACAGCTGCCTTATGTGCGGTTTAATTCCTCATTTAGCTTCGTGTAGCACACAGCCGGGGACACCATTCGGTCCCATTGATGCTGTGTTTTTAGCTTTAGAGAGCAGCTTTCACCTGCATTTGCGATGTCTGGGAGGCTACACTCTGCTGGGATAGTTATCTCTCCTTTAGGGGAGAGGGGTGAAGTTTGCACTGAACCTGTCTGCCAGTATGTTGGCAATGTCTGTGGGTTCAGTGATTTTTGTATCATTTTGGACTAATTCTGAGCATATCTGGGAGTTTCCACCCAGGTTCCTAACATAGCTGAAAAAGGCCTTATGATTGTCCTTTGAATCCATGGCAGTTTTTCTCTCAAAATTGGCCTTAGTTGATTTTATGAGTGCTCGTATTTTTTTACTAATAATGATCAGGGGTGTCTTCCCTTTTATGGATTTTGTTCTATCATGTAATAGCTTTCTCCTCTTATTGTAAAGTTTGTTAATGGCTGGGGTCCACCAGACTGGACGTTTCCCTTTGTGGAAAGAGTCTTGGTTTTATTTGGGATTGCCTGATCCATGCAGTCCTGGAGGTGTTCATAGAAGGCATTTGTAAGGGCTTCCGCAGCTTTGTTTGTGGTTTCCACTGGCTCAGGGGCCTTGAAGGATACCACACCAGTCTTGAGTAGTGTGAAGTTTGCTTTAGAGAAGTTCTTCACTGTGGTCTTTTGTTTGGGGTGGGGGCGGATGTGGATTTCCAGTGAGATTAGTTTATGATCAGATCTCACCAATGAGGGATATACTTCCGGTGTGGAGCATTTTGTCCCCATGTTTGTGATAATGAGATCTAGTATATTTTCTCCTCTCGTGGGAACAGTGACTAGCTGTTCCATGGCATTTGAATTTATGAACTCCAGGAACCGTTGGGCTAGAAAGTTAGGGCTTGAGTAATGTTCCCAGTCTGTATTCGGGTAGTTGAAGTCACCCAATATGATGGTGTTTGGAGATACATTTATACCCTCCAGTGTCTTCAGGAAGGCTGTGTGGGGTTCCTGAGTTTGAGAGGGTGGCCTGTAGCATGCTACAATTTGTAGAGCAGTTTTGCCTTTGGTTAGTTGCACCTGGAAGGTTTCCAAAGCTTCGTGCGTTGCCACCAACCTGGAGGTGTGGGTATCCTTTATGTATATGGATACACCCCCTCCTTTTGTGGTGTGGTCCGGGTTTTGGGGCCGGAACGCATGATATGAGGTAAAACCTAATAGTGCCGAGGTGCTCTCAGGAGCCTTGAACCAGGTTTCAGTTACAGCACAGACATCGATGTTCTCCATACTGAGAAGGGCCTCGAGTGCGTGCATTTTGAGATTTAGGCTTCTGGCATTGAGCAGCATTACCCTCAGTTTCTTCCCATTTTTGTTTTCTAGGGTGGTAGGTTTAGAATTTGAGCCTTGCCTAAAAAAGGCACTATGGGGGTGGCAAGAGCCTTAGCCAATATCCGGAATCCCAGGGGTGACAGGTGCAAGCCGTCCCTTGCAAAGCAGCGTGGCTTGTCAAGCATGTCATCCCAGGCAGACAGACACTGACTGGATCCCCTTTGAATGACACCAGACATTAAGCCAAATGTTAAAGCTGATCATCTTGTCTCTATATTGTGGCATCATTCTAGGTGAAGGAAGGATACTGCTCAGGGTCAGGGTCATACCTGCCTGGGCTACATAATCAGAGAGCTCCTCTATGTCTCTTTTCATGTAGTCCAGGGAGGTACGTCTCAGGTCGTTCACACCAGCATGGACAATGACTGTGTCATATTTGTACTTGCCGTGGAGTGACCAGAGTGCTTGTGTTGTGGCGGATTCTAGCGCCCGATAGGCAGCTTACTGTGACCCTCTCCTTGTTCAGCCTGGTGAGTGGGACGTCAGTGTGTCTGACTATGGAGTCACCTATGACAAATATGTTTGGTGTTGTATTTGGCCTTAAGGGCTGTGACTGCTTTGCGCACTGCTTTTGTGGTTTATGTGTTGCTTGTGGGGTGTCTTGAGGTAGCAGTTGTTTGGGTGTCTGCTTTGGAGGCCTCTGCTGTTTAGGTAAATTTTTACTCAGAGCCTCCGAGTATGTCTTTGTGTTTTTGTGTTTGATTCAGTGGTGTGGTAGCATTATGTGAGGCTGGTTTTGTGGTGTGTGTAGTTGCCTTCTCCTCCTGTCTGGTCTTGCCAGTCCTGAGTTGAGAGAGCTCAGCCTCCAGTTTGGCTAAATAGCTGCATCTCTCGCAAGTATTTGTGTTATGTGGGAGGAGGAAAGGGTTGTCTGTGTACATGAGGCAGTTATAACATTGCCTCAAGATTCCCAGATTCACCAGCTGGACCGGAGAGGAGATTGACAACTGACCTTTGGACATGCTAGAATAATATTGGGAATTCCTTAATTGAAAACAAGGGCCAGTGGGGAGTGAGGGTGTAGTGCTTTTAATTTTTAGTGCTGACTTATAACTTATATAATTGCTTTAGTGAGCAAGTGCCAGGTAACTTGAGTGCAATGTGTTACAAGTAACTAAATGCAAAAACGACAAACAGTAACTTTCTTTCAAGTGAAACAAGGAACTAGTACAGTAAGCAATGCAGATATCACTAGTGATCCACAGAAGTGCTGAGAAGCCGCGTATTAGGTGGAATTAGCTTCCAGGAAATAACAAGCAAACAAACAACAAGCATATAAACAAAGCTAGATTCAGCAGGCCTGGATCTAGTCTATGCTAGAGCAAACAAGGTGTACCAATTTCAGTAAGATACAGTTCAAATATTCAGGCACTATAAACCTTTAACCAGAAATTCCCAGCTCAGAAGGGCAGAGTCCAGCCTCTTCTCCCACAAGAGTGCAGACCACGAACCTTCTTAATGTAAAATAACTGGCCTGAAGCCCAAGTGCCTAAACCATAACTAATACCCTTGGACACTGGGCTCTCAATCAGCAGTTCCCAACTTAGAAGGATGAAAGCTACCTGTCCTGCCACCACAGTGCTTGCCACAAACCTTCCTAATGTAAAACAACTGGTCTGAAGCCCAAGTGCTTAATCCAAAAGACTTAGAATGATAACTACACTTTAATCAAGTTACAACCAAGCAGTAATAAATACAATTGAATACTTTAGAGAATGTCTGGATTAGTGCTCAAGTTACACAAACAATGTTGCAGTATTCCTTCTCTCCCACCATCCCCTCTTTTTAACCTTGCACTTGCTCTACCAGGCTTAGGGACAGGCTATGTCCCTCAGAGCTGACCATGTCTTTGGCTTTAGTTTGGTTCTGATAACGTTTGTGTGCAGACGTCACCTTTATGGCCCATGTACCTGCCTCTGCATTAGACGTCCACCAAGAGAGACTGAAGAAGCTTTGGAAACCTGGCCAGACAAGCTGATCAGAAGAAGGGTAAACCCACTAATACAATACTGCAACATGAAGAAAAGGATATGTATTTTTATGGTAAGTTCTTACACAACTTTCTTTTTACATTGCAACCAGACTTTTCACCAAAACACCAAGTAGTTCCTATAGCAGATCTGGATTTTCTTCTGGGTGAGTTAAGGTTATCAGGATGTTGTCTATATGTAAGTTTTTCTTTTGCACTCTTCTCCACTGGTAACCTCTTATTTTTGAGTCCCGTATTCTGTGCTAGTGGCTCCAGATAAATTGAGAAAAATAACTGGGAAAAGGGGGGAGCCTTGTCTCGTTCCTCTTTTATTTTTATTTCCTTTGATAACCTTGCTCTTATTTTCTCTTGCTGTCGTCCCTCTACAGCACATCTGCAGGTCATCCATTTTTCTGGAAAACTTAGTGTTTCTGTCACTTCCCACAGGTAGTTTGTTTCCCTGTTGAAAGCTTTTTCATTATCCAGTGAAATTTCTGATAGCACAGTGTTGTTCTCATGTGTATCTTGTAATATCAGCAGTATCCTAATTAAATTGACTTCCGTAACTCTCACCCCACCACCACCAAAAAAAAAAAAAAGTTTGGTCCCCATAAATGATTTTAGGCAGAATTTTGTTTAGTCTGTTTACCAGTACTTGCATAAAGCATTTATAATCATGGTTTGATATTGAGCCTGTAAGAAGACTGGGACAGTGGGTTGTTTCCTTCTTTGCGGATTACTGTTTTTATGGCTTCTCTCCAAGGGATTTGGGGGAGGTCTTGTCCTTTCCTGATTTTTTGAACAAGTTTAACCATCTGTCCATCTTTATTTCTCAAAACTCTTTTGAGAATCTGTTTCCTGGTGATTTTTCTTTCTCCAGCTTATCCCATATGTTCCATATTTCTTCCCTCTTATTGGTCAAATTGATCTTCCTTCATAGTCTCTCCGTAGTTCTTTATTCTGTGGAATCTCCCAACCTTTTTATTCTTTTCCCTTTGCGTACAGCTTCTAGTAATCACAAAAGCTCTGCAAGGTTTCTTCATGCATTCTTAATTGCCCAGCGGAGAAAGAAGTCTTGCAGGGCTTTCGTCTACAAATTCCTCCCTCCCTCTCTTTTGCTGGCTAAGCCTTACCAATGAGTGCTCTTGATGTCTTTGCTTTGTCAATTAAATATAATGTCTTTACCACTACTCTTCAATCCCACACTCTGCCTTCCTATCCCTGCATTATTTTCTTACTTCCCTTTTTTTCTCACCTTTTCTTGTTTTCTCTGTCTCATTTCCTTCTCGCTTAATGCATCTCTCATTTTTTCCGCATTCTTATTCACCCTCATTCTCAACTCATCTCTTAGTCATGTCTGTATTTCTTCCTTTCTTTGTTTTTTTTTTCCTAGTTTGGCCAGTCTGTCCACTCCCTTTCCTATAATTCTCTTATTTGCTGCACCCAGTTTCTTTTCTCTTTCTTTCTATTTTAATAGTTTGTTACCCAGCATTGCCTATTCATTTCCCCCTCTGTGTTTCCACTCCTTAGATAGCATAGTATGTTAATGTTACTGGATTCACTTCTACTTTTAACTAATGTATGCCCATATTTCTTTGTGCCTTTTGTCTGAGCTGTACCATGTCATCTGATATTGTTAATCCTCGTTCATTCCTTACGCATGGGTGTCTGTTCCGAGCTCAGAACCGAGACGGCCATTTTCCAAGCTCACGTCAGTTTCAAACTCTCAAGCTAAGCTCTTACCCACAATCCCCCTCGCCCTGTTACCTCCGATTTTGTTTGCCGCGTTGCCATTTGATCGTGTCAAGCTACTTCTTGAGCTAAGTATAGTCAGTTGTTGTTTAATAGCTTTATAGACTACTTTTCTGTCAGAAAAGTTCATATTTTATTGTCTCTTACCCTATCGCATTTAGCGCTTATAATTTCTTCAGGTTTTTCTGCCTTTACTTTACCGCAAGGTATTCTTTCTACCATCGTTGGTAATCCTTTCACTCTTTTCTCTCATACCTTCGGGTACTCTCTTGTGCCATTGCTGGTAACTTTTTCTATTGTTGAATTTGCTGTCATGGCAGATGATAAAGGTAGTCTGGGATTTAAGCTGTGTTCTGATTGTGGACACAAACTGCCTACTTCTGATGCACACTCTGTGTGTTTATTGTTTGGGAGCTTACCCTTTGTCTGTTGATCCACCCTGTACTATTTGTGACAACTTTTCTAATAGAACCTTGTTGGAAAGGAAAAATAAGCTGATACTGAAGGGACTTCTAAAATCTCCCTTTTCAGAGGCTATTTCTGGGTCAGAGGCCTCAGCCCCTCCTAGAGCCCATAAGAAAACCTTGGACTTTTCTACTGAGGCTAAATCTTTGCTTTCGTCCCCGGCTGGGGACTCCCGCCAACCAAAACATGTTTCGGCTCTGGAGCTTTCTCAGTCATCCCCAGTGCTTTCGGTGCCTAGACCTTCGGCACCAAGACCTTCGGCTTCATTAGTGATCTCTGCTTCGTCTTCTCCTGCAGCCTTCTATATATCGGCACCGAGGGGCTCCTCGGTTCAGACCATTACTACTGTATCGGCACCGACCGTTCAGTCAGTGCAGACCTTGACCGCGTCTGTTCCGAGATCTTCAGAACCAACGCCTTTATTATTGACTTCAGTTTTGTCAGTTCCAGCTTCGGCACCGACAACCACTTCGGCACTGATCCCTGTATTGGTGCATACAATGACCTCGGCACCGATGACTACTTCGGTACAAACAACAGTAGCCCAGTCTTTCTCGGGACCGTTGTCCTTGGTGCGGTCAGATGAGATGGGCACTGAGTCTGCCTCTTTTCTGGACAGGCCTGTTTCTCCCTCAGTCTCAGTAAGGTCCACTAGAAGCCTTTCTGAACATGTGTTGCGTCTTGTGGACCAGGCATTCTTGGCCAGAGGTATCCCACCCCTCAGGAACTATCCTTCCTTGGGAGGTGATCACCCATCTCCAAAGACCCCTTCTTATTCTCCTCCTTCATTGCCTTTGAAGTCCATGGATATAGCACAGTCTTCCCCTTCTGCGGTTCCCTTTATGGATCTCACTAAGGAACCCCAGTTTCCTTCATGGCAGGAAAATTTTGCTACAACCCAGGATGTCAGCTGTGACATGCATAGCTTGCTGCTCCACAGCCATCCAGGAACTCCAGGTCAGCAGGCTGAGCCACTTAATGGAGGGGTGCCCCCTGTCCTAGACATACACTCCTCGTCGGGTGGACCAGCCTTCCAACTGATGGAGAAGGCTTTCGCTGCTGCTGGCGATACTGGGCTGTCTATACCTCTGCCCTCCTCTGGTACACTGGTTTCACAAGTCGCATCTAGCAGACACCAGGTGCAAGGGCCGCAGGACATATTCCCTCAGGAATCCCCCTTTCCGTTGTCTTCCCCAGCTTCTCCCGCTGAGGAGGTCCACCGGAAAAGTTTGTGTAAGAGGAAGCACATGGACTCCACAGAGGAGTCCCTCACTGAAGACACAGATTTTGATGAGGGGGAAGGATCCCCTCAGTCACCCTCTAAGGTATCCTTTGGCGATATCCTTGAGATCCTGAAACAGAGCGGTGACTGGCAGTCCTCTAATCCGACCTCTGAGGAATCTGTGTTCCTGCAGGCCTTTCGCGCCTGGCCCCCTACCTCGTGGGTTATTCCACCTGCCGATGAACTTGTCAGGCTCATCGTGCAGCTTGCTTGGAAGGCTCCTGATACCGTTGAAGCTATTCCCCAGAGGCCAGATAAGATCTTGTCCCCTCCTGCTTCGGATCCCCTTTGGTCCAAAGGTCTTCCTGTAGATACTTTGGTGCTTGCGGCCGCAACAAAAAAGGATCTGGCAGAAGAAGAAAGCCAGACTGTCCATCCGCCTAACAGAGAGTCCCGGGTCCTGGACAGGATAGGGAAGCACATCTTTGCTTCAGCGACCTTTGCTATCAGGTCCCTGAATTATATGGCATATTTTACGAGGCTTCAAAGGGATCTGATTTCTGAGCTCTCTGAAACATTGGCTGGTGCCATGTCTGATGAGGTCCGTGGCAAAGTGGCCTCTCAGCTGGCCACCATTGAGTCTATATCTAACTCCTCTATGCGACTGATATCTCACGCATCAGAAGGAGCAGCTAGAGCGGTGGGTTCAGCTGCGGTCTTGAGACGACCCGCTTGTGCAACTTCGCAGAACCCTTTGTCTTCTTTTCTTAATGCCCCCATTGAGACCTCCTCGTTGTTTGGGCCCAAAGTTAAAAGCACACTGGCCAGATGTGAACAGGACGGTAAGACTTTTTCTGCCGTAGGTGTCCGTTATTCTTTCCCTCAACGTGCTTTCTCCCGAAATCAAAAGAGTGGGAAGATATGGTTCAAAAAATCTCAGAGTCCTTTCCGTGACACACAGGCCGAGTTCTCCCCCAGAGGCAGAGGGGGAAAACTCACAAGGAAGACTCTCCTTTCAGGACAGAGGGGGTCCGCATAACCAGGGTTCCAGGGCTTCTTTCCCTGGTCAATCCTACCAGCGGTCCTGAAGAGCGGCCAAACTCCTTTCCTCTGGAGGTGGTTGGGGGGACATTTCTCCTTGTACCCTTCTGCCTGGCTAACCATCACCACTGATTCCTGGATACAAAGGATTATAACCAGAGGTTATCATATCCCCTTCGATCTTTGTCCCGTCCCTTCAAAAAATCTTCCTGACGTTCCACCCAGTCAAAGGGAAGAAGCAGCACTAGAGATAAGTCATCCAAATAGTCTCTCCAGACCAGATGGGATCCGGATTCTACTCAAGACTAATTTTGGTGCCAAAAAAAAACTGGGACTGGTGACAAATTTTGGATCTCAGTGTATTGAACAAGTTTGTGAGAGTACAAAAATTCAGGATGGTCACAATACAGTCTATCCTCCCGCTTTTGGAAAAAGACGATTGAATGTGCTCTATAGATCTTCAAGATGCGTACTACCACATCAAGGTGGACAGGCCATCAAGATTTCTGCGCTTCTGTGCGGGAGCCAGTCACTACCCGTTCAGAGTACTGCCCTTCGGACTCTACAGCCCCCAGAGTGTTCACAAAGTGCATGGCAGTTGTCACAGCTCACTTGCGACTTCAAGGATTCCAGGTGTTTCCATACCTAGACAACTGGCTCATTTCCGCCCCCACCAGACATCTACTGGAAAAAGCCTTGGCTTACTCTCTCCTCGCTGCTCAAAGGCCTAGGCATAACCATAAACTGGCAGAAATCCAATCTCACCCCATCTCAGTCGACAGAATTTATAGGGATTATCTAGACTGCAGAGCTGCTATTCCAGAGCACAGAATTCTAAGGATAAAGCAACAATTAATCCCAATCCTTTCAAAGGAAAAATCCACGGCTCATTCAGTTCTTCAGCTGTTGGGTTCCATGGCAGCCTCCATCACCATTGTTCCCCTGGCCAGGTTTCATGTAAGGTTTCTACAATGGCTACTGCTCACCCAATGGTATCCTTTTCAGCATCCTCTTTCAGCCATGACTTGAGTAACCCACAGGTGCAAACAGGATTTAAATTGGTGGATGACGCACAGTCTCTCACAATGGGTCTCACCCCTTCTCCCCCCAGCAACCCAAGGCAACAGTGACCACGGATGCCTCCCTGATGGGGTGGGAGGGCTGTGTCAGGGACAGACAGTCCAAGGCACTTGGTCCAAACTGGAGGCCCACCTGCATATAAATGTTCTAGAGCTGAGGGCGGTGCTTCTGGTGTTGCAAGCATTTCATCCCCTGCTGTCGTCTGGGACAATTGCGAATCAGACAACATGGTGATGGTCTGGTACATCAACAAGCAAGGTGGAATCAAATCTTACCCCCCTTGTCGAGAGGCCATGAGGATATGGCAATGGGCGATGACTACCAACCGTTTTCTTCTAGCAATGCACATTCCCAGGAGTTCCAACTTGATAGCAGACTTAGCAGGTGCATTCTTCAACCTCACAAGTGGTCCCTGAATCCCTTGATAGCAGCGGAGATCTTCCACCGCTGGAGCCATCCTTGCTGCGACCTCTTTGCATCCCAGACCAACTACAAATGCAGCAACTACTTCGCCCTGATTCCCCCTTCGGGACAGTCATCCAGGGGCGCTCTAGTCCACGATTGGCCCTCTGGTCGTCTTTACGCATTTCCACCCTTTCCCCTCATTCCCCAGTTTCTGAAGAAAGCCCGTCGGTTGAAGAGCAAGGTGATCCTCATAGCACCATATTGGCCAAGACAGATTTGGTTCCCCTTCCTTTGGCCTCACCTGTTAGATCGACCATAGATTCTCCATCCAACCCCGGAGTTGATCTCACACCCACAGAACCTGATTCATCCCAACCTGAACAGCCTGAAGCTAATGACTTGGCTACTCCAATTCCCTTGATTGCCAGGCAGAATGATCTTTCTTTACCAGTACGTGATATTCTCATGGCTTCTCATAAGTCTTTCACTAGAATTACTTGTCTGAGCAAGTGGAAAAGATTTACCTGTTGTCTGAAAGATAAACAAGTAGACCCCTTTTCAGCACCAGTGTCGATAATACTAGACTATCTGGCCGACCTGTTTTAATCCGGTCTATCTGCCTCTACCATTAGAGTTCATTTGGCTGCAATTTCTAATTTTCATGTGGGTGTCCAAGATTCCTCTCTTGTGTCCCATAAATTGTGCAAGACCTTCATAAATGGTGTGAATCATCTGAAGGCACCTTTTAGAGAACCTATTCAACCATGGGATTTATAGTTAGTTCTGCATGCCCTGACAGTGCCACCTTTCGAACCAGCCTGTTCTTGCGACCTCAAGTATTTGTCAAGGAAAACCTTGTTTTTGGTCACTATTACTTCTGCCAGACATATTTCTGAACTTCAAGCTTTATGCATAAAGAGGCCATACTTGATTTTTCATAGAGATAGTGTCTCTGAGAACTAATCCGTCATTTCTGCCTAAAGTGATCTCTGAAATGTCCATTAATCAAGCCATTGAATTGCCGTTTTTCTTTCCCAGTAATTCAAACAGAGGAGAGTATTGCCTACATACCCTAGATATACACAGGCAAATCCGTTTTTACTTGAACATGACTAAACCCTTTCGTAAATCTGACCAGTTATTTTTGGCCTTTTCTGGACCTAGATTAGGATCTGCTTTTGCTAAGGTCACATTAGCTAGATGGTTGAAGGACTGTGTGACCTTTATTTATACACAACGTAATATCTCATTGCCTATTACCTTGAAAGCTTATTCAAGAAGGTCGGTGGCAACTTCTGCTGCCTTCCATGCCAGAGCTTTTTTACATGACATCTGTGCAGCTGCAGCTTGGGCTACGCCTCATACCTTCATCAATCATTACAAATTGGATTTGGCCTCCAGGGGAAGAGCATCTTTCGGTTCAGTGGTGCTCAGGAATGTCCTTCCATGAGAGCCTCCCAGGAATAGAGGTAGCTGGGGACTCTGTCCCATGCCTAAGGAATGAACGAGGATTAACAATATCAGATAAAGAAGTTATGTCTTACCACAACATTCCATCTGTATTGTTGATCCTCGTTCAGTCATTACGACCCTCCCTCCTTCCCCCTCCTGTGGTTTCTAGTGGATCTCACCATCCGGTTCCCTTAGGTTATTTGACCAGAGGTAGCCTCTACCTTCTTTGACTTGCAAACTCAATCTGAGGCAACAGGGAGAGGGGGATTGTGGGCAAGAGTTTAGCTCAAGAGTTTGAAGCTGACGCAAGCTTGGAAAATGGCCGGCTTGGTTCCGAGCTCGGAACCAATACCCATGCATAATGACTGAACGAGGATCAACAATACAGATGGAACGTTATGGTAAGGCATAACTTCTTTTTATGTTTGTTGGATTAAAATGTGTACCTTTCATCTTATTCCTTCTTTTCCTCCTGCTACATGACTGTCTAGCCTGTTGATCTTAGTCTCTTAGAAGTTTACCATCTTCTCAATATTCTTTTCTTTGATATTCCAATCCCCAATCACTATTCCTACTTTTTCTTGAAAATGTTACTACTACTGTGTTTCACAAGTTTTTAGTTGTTTTATGTGGTGATAGCTGTACTATGACAGCAGTCTCCCTCTTCAGATTTCCACTTGATTTCTGTGTACCTGCCTTTTATATCTTTGAGCTTTCCTTCTCACTCCAGAGAAATGTTTTAAGTAGCACTGTCTTCCTGTCTCATGTGTGCTTGTTGTTACTTTATAATCCCCCCTGTTTCTTATGCTGCTGTTGTGATAAGCGTGTTTCCTGAAGGATTATCACTTGTGCTGTAGTTTTCCTCAAATACTCCACCAGTCTTTCCCTTTTCATTTTGTTTGACAGTCCATTCACATTTCATGATCTGTTTATGCTCTTTGTGATGCTCATTTGATCTATTGTTGCTCTTTCTTCCCTTTTCACTTCTTACAATTCTTCCTTGCTTACTGTGCTTCTCTATCTCAGCTCTGTTTATTTTACACCGTCTTCCCAATCTCTCCCTTTCCCAGCAGTAGCTATTTCCAAATTCCATTTTCTCTACTTCCTCCTCCAGAGTTTCTCTGTTCAGTATGACTTAACCTACCTACATACTTTCCTGTCCTCATTGCGACGGGCATCACTGCTGCTGGGGTTTTTACTTCCTCCTTGTTTGTAAATTTTGGTTTACCCGATTCTTAGTCTGTTCTTTGTTCTGTCCCAGCTCCCCATCCCCTCGAGTCAGGGTTTTCTTTCTCTGCTGATTTCATACTTTACCATCCTGGCACTCCCTTTTATGACCTTGTCTTTCTTTAAAACTCTGAATTGTCATTTTTAACACCTGTTATGTTTATATTCTACCGTCTTTGCTAGTTATTGGTTTTTCCTTCCTCATTCACCATTGTTTCCTTCATGCCTGTATTTCCCATGCACCCACCCTACCCCCTTTACCTGTGTTTATGGCTATTAAGACAATCTTTTCTTATCAGTTGTCTGATGTTCTTCATGTTTCACTGTTGCAGTCATTACATTTGGGTTGTCTGCTTGCAGGTAGCCCTCAGTCGGCCTGATTAACAAAGTCTTGGGTCCTGTGTCGGTTTTGGTCTCTCTTTCCATGACGTCAGGTTGTCGGGTGTAAAACATGCAGCCGACATCATTACATCAGTCTTTCTTGCTGTGTGGTGCCCGAAGCAGAAACAGTTCACATGTGCCAGTTGGCCCGACTCCTGAAATTTTCGTTTTCGAGTTTCAGAACCTAAGTCTTCAACTAAAAGCTAAGTACCCCGTTGGGGAAACATTTTCTTGCTCCTTACTGATGTCAGTAAAAGTAAATAATTGCATTTTTTGTGGAAAGCAAATACCTCATAAAGATTTTCATTCGTACTGTATTCCTTGCCTAGGCCTTGACCATGATGTACTGCGCTGTCAGTTTTGTGCCTTATTTAAACCATGAACTATCCGTCGTTTGTATATTTGCGCTTCTAAACTTTTTGGTGCTCTGTTCAATTGTCCTGATATGTCTTCGTTAAGCCATCCGACTACCGAAATTCCGAAGAAACTCAAAGATAAAGACAGAGACAGGCTGCCCAGTTCGCCGGTACTCAGTGAGGCGCTTTCGCAGCCCCTGATACCCACTACTTCAGATTCTCAGGCCTCTACTGAGACCCATTCGGAGTCCGGTATGCTGCGAGATGCTTCAACTGTGGAACCTGTGGATGTCTCTACCTTGGATGTGTCCGGAGCCGCTGTACAGGCACCAGCTTCTGAGGGTGTATTCAGGCCTACTGACTTGCATATTAAACTGGCGCCATCTTCTTCAAGGCCTAAAACTCGAACCATGCCTAGAAAACTGATGCCCAGACCGCATGGTCAGGCCTCTATGCCTGAAGAACAAATGATAAGAATGACTGAAGACCTTATTACTTTAATCAGGGGAAGCCAACCTTCCCTCTCTGAGACCTAGGACTGAGTTTGCTTATGATACTTCTGACCAGGATTCTGAAATTTCTGATGTTATGTAGTCCAATCTCGCCTACATTCTTACCCGTGGGTTCGGAGCCAAATGTCTGCTCCGACTCTGCCAAACTTTTTTAGCTGTAAGTCTTTCTATTGGCTGGGCTAACATGGTATCCCATGCTGCACTGCTCTCTATCCCCAGATCTTATTTGCCGCTCGTGTAGCTCGGACGTGGTCTCGCTCTTGTCTGTGGCTAAGTACCCTTTTTCTTCTTTATCAGAGAAATTTGTTGCAAAAAAAGCTATTTTAATAGCTATTGTGTGTTCTTGTCTTGTCGTGTGGAAAAGTTGTGTTTTGATCGTTTTTTCTGTGGTATCCCACTAGCTGTTTCCAACAGGCTAGGCCCGTTTCAGTTAAAGGACCTAGTCTGTCCCCTTGCTTTCCTTGTGTCATAAAAGTTTACCGGGACTAAAACCATTTAAATTAGAGGTATTAGTCCTTCCCCTCTTGTGTCTGTGTCTAAGGATTGTTTAACTTGGAGGTCATGTGGCATTCTGTTTGTTGTAGGCTTTTCCCGCCTTGGGACTGTTTGACCGTTGGTCTATTTATTCAGTGGTAAATTGTTGTTGGTTAACTATGTCCAAAGATACTAAGGAGCACAAGCCCTCGGGCTTCAAAAGTGCTCTAGGTGCAGTTATAAAATGTCCATTACCAATGGACGCACTATTTGTGTGTATTGTCTGGGAGCGATTCATCTCCAGGAGTCGTGCAGTTTCTGTCATGCCTTTAGTCTGCGAGTTCTTCAGGAAAGGAAGAATAAATTGATTTTGAAGGGACTTCTGAAACCCTCCTTCGAGGAGGGTCTGGGGAGTGCTTCCAGCTCTAAAGCAAAATCCTCTAGAACAAAAAAGAGATCTCCGGCTCAATCAATCTCTTCGGAGCAGCCGGAGAAAATAGCAAAGTCTGCTTCGACATCCTCGGCTCCATTGTCCTCTGGGCTGCAGGAAGTGTCAGTTGTTATGGAATCTGCTTCGGCTCCAATCTTCTTGGAACGTGTTCGGAGGCGATCACCTAGCATTAAGCCAGTATTCCCTCCTCACAGGTCCCCTTCAGAGAGGAGGTCTCAATCTCCTTCTCTATCCCCCAAGTCTTCCAGGACCTTATCAGATGTGGACGTCGATAGTGGTGCAGAGACTCCTTCAGTAACCGGTTCTGGCAAAATTGTTCTCTGCTCCGACCCAGTCGGCCCCAGAGCCTGTCCCTCAACTTGCTTCGATACTTCCTCCGAGGACATCTCAGCTTTTGGAGCCGGAGTGCTCGGCTCCGTGTGATGTCCCTAGGTCGGTTCCGACAGCACCTCCTGGCTTATCGGTGCCAATGTCAGCTCCGACCCCGTTGGCGCCGTCCACGGGGTTCAGGATTCTTCTGTCGGACCTGAGGGAGAGGCTTCAAGACACCTCCCGGCTCCTGGTCTCCCTCGGTGCTTCAGCGCGGTGAAGTCTGATTCCTGTCTTGGCTTCGGAGGCTGGTCGTTCTTTGGACTCTGGAGGACCAGCCTTCGAGGCCATGAGTAGCGTGCTGGCCAGGTCATCAGCGGCATCATGCGGGTCTGTCATTCTATCCCCTACCACACCCTGGTGCAGGTCTCTGATCACCATCTATCTCTAGACAGCGGAGCCCCAAGGCCTCAGGGTACCCCCATGAGTGGTCCCCACATTTCTGAGGGCCCTTCAGAGTTTTTGCCTGAGGAGCCCCCAGAAAGAAGACGTGCAAGAGGAAGCACATAGATTCCCAGGATGAGTCTCTCACATGAGACACCGACCTCGCGGAATCGGAGGGGTCCCCTAAGTCATCCTCTGAGGATGTTTCTTTCTCTGACGTCCTAGAGATTTTGAAACAGAGATGACTGGCCATCCAAAGCCCCCGAGGAGGAGTCAGTCTTCCTGAAGGCCTTTGGTGCTCAGCCGTCTGCCTCCTGGGTATCTCCACCCTTCGAGCTTCTGGATTTGGTTTGTCGAAAGGTGTGGGAAACCCCTAACTTTGTGGAACCAGTCCCCAGGAGACCCAATACATTTTTGTCTGCTCCTCCTGATAAGGAATTTCTGTCCAAGGGAGTCCCTGTGGATGCCATGGTGGTGGCAACTGCCATCCAGAAGGAATTAGCCGAGATTTCTTCCACTGTCCATCCCCCTAACAAGGAGCCTAGGACCATGGACCGGTACGGGAAGCATACCTTTTCTTCAGTGACCTTTACCTTACGGTCACTGAATTACTTATCACACTTTACACGGCTCCAGAGAGATCTCGTCGAAAAGAGCTTGGAGATACTCTCACGGGTAACGTTTCTGAAGCGGTGGCCCAGATGGTCAACTCGCAGATGTCAACCCTCAATTCCATTGCAAACTCCTCCATGAGGCTATTCTCCTATGTAGCCGAGGGAGCGAGTACGGCTGCAAGTTCAGGAGTTGCTCTTAGGAGGCAGGCCTGGATGCACCTTTGTCATTTTGCAGAGGCCTTCAAGTCTTCATTCACCAAGGTCCTTTTGATGGTTCCTCTTTGTTCAGAACCAAGGTGAAAGACACTCGCACTAGGTGCAAGCAGGAGGGAAAAACTCTGTCTGCCGTGGAGTCCGTTTTTCCCTTCCCTCTAGGCATTCTCCCAAGGCCCAGAGGGGTGGCAAAATGTGGTTCAAGAAATCAGAGTTTTTTTCCCGGTGCACAAGGCAGGGGAGGGGGTGGTTATCCAGTGGGATGCCGCCCTAGGGGCAGAGGAGGCCCCCGCAACTTGGGAGACCACTATTCTTTCCTGGTTCTCCCTACCGCCGCTCCTGATGGGAGGCCCGACTGTGCGTTTCCGGAGCAAGTCGGGGGTCGAATCTCATTATACAAGGAGGCCTGGCAAGACATCACCCAGGACCAATGGGTTCTACAAATAATTTCCGGAGGATATGTCATCCCCTTCTCATCAAATCCCCCTCCAATCAAGAAAATCCCAGATGTTCCACCCAGTCGAAGGGATTACGCAACTTCAGAAGTTTCAAAGCTGCTAGAAAAAGGAGCCATCCAACATGTCCCCTCAGACCAGATCAGATTAGGGACTTACTCCAGATTCTTTTTGGTGCCAGAAAGGACAGGGGACCCGAGACCCATATTGGATCTGTCAGTTGAGCACCCATGTGCAAAAGTCCAAGTTCCGAATGGTCACACTGTAGTCTATTCTCCCATTGTTGGGGAAAGAAGTGTGGATGTGCTCCAACGACCTCAAGGATGCTTACTTACCACATAAAGATGGACAGGGCATCCAGAAGTCACCTAAGCCTCCGGCTGGGAGCCAATCATTTTCAGTTTCGAGCCCTGCCCTTTGGTCTCACCACAGCCCCAGGGTGTTTACCAAGTGCATGGCAGTGGTGACTGCTCACTTGAGACGTCAGGGATTCCAAGTGTTTCCATATCTGGACGACTGCCACCACCAGGCATCTACTACTTCAGACGAGGGACGCTACTATCAACCTATGTCAACAGTTGGGCATCACATTGAACTGTGAAAAATCTGCCTTGTTTGCCCTCACAGCGTGTCACTTTTATAGGCGCCGAACTAGACACCGTCCTCGTGGGCGTTTCTACCACAGGAAAGAATCAGAGTCCTACAACAACAGGTTTACGCCTTGCTCCCTCTGAGATGAGCAAAGGCAAGATGGGTCCTCCAACTGTTGGGGATAATGGCTGCTACGATTGTTGGTCCCTCTGGCAAAGTTACATATGAGGCTCCTTCAGTGGCTACTCTTTGCCCAGTTGTCTCCAACGTCTTCCACTTTCTCACCCTATTCTACTCAGACAGGTGCAAACAGGATCTCAGTTGGCTTTGCACGAACAACCTGAATGCGGAAAAGCCCCTTCGTTCCTGCGCCCCCGGTTGCCACGGTGACCACAGATGCCTCCCAGATGGGGTGGGGGGCATTATCTAGGCAGGACAGTCCCAGGCACGTGGCAAGAGCACAAAATGCATCTGCATATCAATGTCCTGGAGATGAGAGCTGTGCTACTAGCGTTGCAAGCACTTCAGAGTTTTCTTCCACTCGGGACTATTGCAATCCACTCAGACAATATGTCAGTGGTGCGGTATCTGAACAAGCAGGGAGGAACCAAGTCCCCTTTGCAGAGAGGCCATGCGAGTGTGGCAGTGGGCAGTGTCTTCCCAACATTTTCTGGTGGCAACGCACATTCCAGGGAAGTCCAGTGTGATCGCAGACAGGCTAAGCAGAGCTATTCTGATGCCATACAAGTGGTCCCTGAACTGTCAAGTTGCGGAACAGATCTTCCGCAGGTGGGGTCAGCCTTGTTGTGACCTTTTTGCCAGCCCCCTCAATGCCAAATGCAGCAGCTACTTCACATTGATCCCCCCCCCTCGGGGAGTCACCCAGGGACGCTCTAGTCCACGATTGGCCCTCCGGTCTACTATATGCCTTCCTTCTAGTCCCCTTACTGTCAAAGGTTATTCAGAAAGCGCAGTCCTTGGGAAGCAAAATGATTGATTGCCCCACACTGGCCTCATCAAATTTGGTTCCCCTTTCTCCATCCCTATCTTATGGACACTCCTTGGATTCTGGACCCACAACCAGACTTACACATGTCAGGGCAGCTTTATCCCTCTCTTCAGACTCTCCTGTTGACAGTCTGGCTACTCCATTTCCGTCATTAGTTAGGCTTCATCAATTTTCGCCGGAGGTGGTTCACATTTTATCTTCCTCTCATAAGCCCTCGACCAGGAAGATTTATAACAGCAAATGGAAGAGGTTTTCAGCTGGGTGGATGCCAAAACGATTGACCCTTACACAGCTCCAATTTCGTATTTATTGGAGTTCTTGTCTATGCTGTTTAACCAGGGTTCAGCGGCCGCAACCGTTAAAGTCCAATTGGTGGCGATTTCTACCTTTCATGTCGCAGACGGGCCTAGCCTGATGGCACATAGACTCTGTAAGGCTTTCCTGAAGGGCACTTTGTTACTTCGTCCTCCGGTATCGGAACCTGTTATGCCTTAGGACTTAAACTTTGTTCTACAGGGTCTTACTTCACCCCCCTTTGAGCCTGCAGCCACTTGTGATTTAAAATTCTTAACTTGGAAGACTGTCTTTTTAGTAGCCATCACGTCAGCCAGTCGCATTTCGGAGCTTCAAGCTCTATCAATCAAAAACCCCCTTATTTGATTTTTCATAAGGACAGGGTTCCTCTTAGACCAAACCCCTCCTTTCTTCCCAAAATGGCATCAGTCAGTAACCTTAACCAATCTATTGAATTGCCAGTGTTTTTCCCCAGTTCTCAAACAAGGCAGAATTCAAATTTCATCAATTGGATGTGCACAGACATTTACGTTTTTATTTGCACAGAATGAAAGACCTCAGAAAATCTGATCAGTTTGTTTTATTTTCGGAAAACAGAATTGGGTCTCCTGTTTCCAAAGTCACGTTGTCCAGGTGGATTTCCAGTTGTATTTCTTTCATTTATTCCTCAGGGGGTAAAGATCTACCGTTCAGGGTGAAGGCTCACTCTGTTCTGTCTGTATCTACATCTACAGCTTTTCAGGCCAGATTGTCTATGGATGATATTTGTGCTGCGGCTACTTGGGCATCTCCTCACACCTTTGTTACTCATTACAAGTTGGGTATTTTTCACTGAGCCACCCAGGATTTAGGTGCTGGGGACACTGTCCCATGGATAAGAATGTAGGTGGGATTGGACTACATAACATCAAGAAGTTATGTACTCACCATAGCGTTCGATGTATGTAGTCCATCTCGCCTCACATTCTTACTTACCCCCCCCTCCTTCCCCCGTCCTGGAGGATCTGGAGGTTAGGCCTGGTTTCTGAGCTCCCTTAATTCTTGTTTTGTTCTTCCTTTCTTTAGGTGGTGTTCTGCATGGAGAATGAGTGCTGGTGCTCGCAGCAAACTAGATCTGGGGATAGAGAGCAGTGCAGCATGGGATACCATCTTAGCCCAGCCAGTAGAAAGACTTCGAGCTAAAAAAGTTTGGCCAAGTCGGAGCAGACATTCGGCTCCAAACCCACGGGTAAGAATGTGAGGTGAGATGGACTACATACATCGAACATTATGGTGAGTACATAACTTCATTTCCTCTGATGACCAGGATTTACCCTTATCTACCTATGAGGATTCTGATGCTGAGGACTCTATTCCCTCCGCTCCCCCCAGAGGATTTCTCTTTTGGTGAAAGCTTGCATTCTGTCAGGGAGCTTTTTTGTTGGGAAAGTCAGGATTTCTCTGATTCTAAAAAGAGGCTTGGGATTTCTTACTCCTGCCCTAGCACAGGCCTTTAGCTGTACCTCCTGTACTGGACATTGTTGATGATGCCTTTTTGGAATCTAACATGGCCCTGACTCTACCTCCTGCTTCCAGAAAACCTGATAGATATTACAGGGTTCCTGACTCTCACAAGTTCCTTTTCAAAAATCCTACTGCGGATCCTGAAATCATTTCACAGGGACCCAAGGGCATTAAAGCTACTACTGCCAAAAATCCTACCCCCTCTGATAGAGACTCTAGGGTGCTGGATAGATGGGTTAAGAAGGTATAGGATCCTGAAATCATTTCACAGGGACCCAATGGCATTAAAGCTACTACTGCCAAAAATCCTACCCCCTCTGATAGAGACTCTAGGGTGCTGGATAGATGGGTTAAGAAGGTATACACTTCTGCAACTTTGGCTATTAGGGCCTTGAATTGCCAGTTTCATATGTTAAAGTATCTGCTGCATATTATTGGATTGCTTAAACAGAAGATAATGTTGACTCCTGATTGTGCTGAAAATAAGGATTTACAGGATTTTTATACATTCTACTGAACAAGTTGGTAAACATACATTGCAGTGTGGTTTTGATTCACTAGAGGCATCTTGCAGGGCTGCGTTAACTAGGTCTGTACTTAGAAGGCATGCTTGGCTAAAGGAGCAATCCTTGCCAGATTATGTTAAAGCGAAATTACTGGATGCTCCCTTAAATCAGGGCCACCTGTTTGGCAACAAGGCAGAAGAACTTCTTTTAAAGATGGAGGAAAAAGCTACATCTATGCAAACTGTTAAAGATTTTTTTTTTACAACTACAACCTCCAAGATGTAGTAGGCATTGGCCTTCTAAGAATTAGTCCTTTCCTGCCTCTTCCAGACCTTCTCAATCCAAACCCAGATCCAGCAGAGCACCCAGGCTTCAGTCCCAGGGGGCGCACAGGGCTAAGCAGTGGGGGGCCACCACTTCCAAATTTGGGAGTAATTAAACTCCCCCTATGTTAAACTGTCTCAATGACTTCTTTTTAAAACTTCCAAGTACTTCTCAACTGACTACCCCGTTGGGGGGAAACATTGCACTTCATGCAAAGAACTGGGGACTCATTACCCAGGGCAAATGGGTTTTAAATGTAGTGTCCAAGGATACAGATTTCACTTCCACACGTCACCAATTCCAAGCGGTTGGCAGGATCTACCTCCAAAGCAGTGGGAAGAGGCCCAAAAGCAAGTGCTCTCTCTCTTAAGCATATAGGGGCTATTCAATTGGTACCATTACAGAAAAAGGGACAAGGTTTCTACTCGAGATTTTTCCTGGTACCCAGAAAAGGCAATTCATGGCGTCCTATCTTGGACCTGCCTACTCTAAACACCTTTTTGTTGATTCCAAAATTCAAGATGCTGACTCTTCACCAGTTGCTTCCTATGCTAAGCAAAGATGCCTGGTTGGCAACACAAAATTTAACGGAAGCATACCTGCACATCCCAATCAGGGCGTATTGCAGAAGATAGCTACGCTTCAAAGCAGGCTGCACGCCCTATCAGTTGTCTGCACTGCCCTTTGGTTTATTTACTGCGCCCAGGGTATTCACAAAGTGCCTAGCTCCAGTCATTGCATTTTGCAGGCAAGGAAATATTCAGATATACCAATACCTGGATGATTGTCTAATTCAGGCAGAAAACCAGGACATACTTTTGAATCATCTGGCTTTTGTACAGAGGGTGCTAACTTGTCTGGGGTACACCATAAACGAAAAGAAAAATCACACCTGGTACCCTGTCAACAAATTATATTCCTGGGAGCAAGCTTGAATACAACTTCCCAGATGGCTTTCCTCACGCCAGAGAAACAAATTCACTTGACAACCTACTTCAAACAAGTGGTCACAAAAACCCTGCTATCTGCAAGGCAAATACTACAAGCCTTGTGGTTCATGGCCTCCTGCATTATTCTAATTCCATATACAAGACTGCATATGCGGAAATACAGTGGGTATCTAAAAAGCCTATGGTGTCAACATTCTCAGTATCTTGAAGCAATGATTCCTATCATTCCTTGTCTACACCTAGAGTTCCTTTGGTGGGCAGAGGCCTGCCACCAAAACAAGGGAGTACCATACACACTACCCCCTGCCACTCAAACCCTAACAGGCGCATCAGACTATGCATGGGGGGGGGCGCAACTGGCAGGGAAGTGCATTCAGGGCAAATGGAACCCAATTCAAATGCACCTTCACATCATTCATGAAGAAATGTTAGCCTTCAAGGACCACATTATTCCAGGACAGTTAATGGTAAAGACGGACAACACCACTGTGTTGTACTTCATAAACAAGCAGGGGGTACACATTCTTACCCCCTCTGCAGACTAGCCATGGCATTGTGGAACACAGCCTTGAGCTACCAAGTACATTTACAAGCTCAATTCCTACCGGGAAAACTAAATACACTGGCAGATTGACTAAGCAGAACGTTCATGGACCCACACGATTGGAAACTGGAACCAAGGATTTTCAACATGTTGAGAAGCAAATGTGGGAGCCCAGATATAGACCCGTTTGCCTCCTACCAGAACTATCAGTTGGGAAAATTTTGTGCAAGGACTCCCCACAGACAAGTTTGAAAGGTGGATGCTCTGTCCTTCAGCTGGAAAAACCTATAAGTTTATGCCTTTCCTCCTCTGCCTCCGCTCTCCAAAGTACTACTAAAGATCAAACAAGACAAACCAAGGATAATTTTGATTGCACCAGCCTGGCCACGCCAACACTGGTACCCCTTCCTGCGCAGTGTCACTTTTGGCCCCATGGCACCTGCCTCAGACTCCTACCCTGCTGTCTCAGTAGGAGAACCAGATTCTGCACCCTCAGCTTCAAACACGGAACCTACAGCCTGGCTAATTACCTAAGCTCTCCTTTACCATCCCTCAGTAAACCAGTGATGGATGTCATTTTAGAGGCAAGGAGGCCTAGTACTAGAAAATATTATGCTGAAAAATGGAAAAGATTCTATGCCCTGAACCAATCTCAAGGAATGGGCACAGCAGTGCCCAATTTACCTCCGATTTTACAATAGTTAACTGAGTTGCTTCACAAGAGCCTGTCTTTTTCCTCAATAAAAATTCACGCCTCAGCCATTTCAGCTCATTATAACACAGAACCTCCCCTCTTCTCTCTTCCACTGCCCAAGCAGTTCCTCAGAGGGGCCAAAAATTTAAGACCACCCAGGAGAGCTCCAACTCCAGCCTGAGACCTTAACTTTGTATTGGAGAAACTCACCCTTCAAGCTTTCCAGCCAGCTGCTACTGCAGATTTAAAATTCCTTTCTTGGAAAACCGCTTCCCTTTTAGCCATCACTTCAGCAAGAAGGGTAAATGAATTACAGGCCCTTATGGCAGTGGAGCCTTTCATCATCTTTCATGCAGAGACAGGGTGTCCTTCAGGACCAATCCCTCTTTCATGCCAAATGTGGTATCCAGTGTGGTCTTTAATCAGTCCATTCATTTGCCTACCTTCTTTCCTAATCCACAGAACAAAAGGAAATGGATACTGTACTCCTTAGATGTGCACAAACAACTTGGATTCTACTTGGACAGGTCTAAACCTCAAAGGAAATCTGAACTGCTGGTGGCATTTTCTGCAGGGACAGAGGGGAAGGCTATTTCAAAGCGAACTATCTCCAAATGAATTAGGCCATTGCGTTCACTTCTGCTATAAGCACCATGGAAAACCTATCCCACAGGGGATCAGATCCCACTCAGCCAAGGCTGCATCTACCTCTACAGCCTTTCTCTGAGGCGTACATACCAGGGACATCCTAGAAGCTGCTACCTTGAGTTCTGTACATACTTTCACCAAGCTTTACCATTTGCCAATTTTCTCTAAATCCAGAGCTGGCTTTGCCACTGCAGTTTTGCAGAGCCTTATAGCTGATCCTAATGCTATCTAAATTCCTCCTCCCATCATTAGCTTTGGGAATCTACCCAAATGTAATGACTGCAACAGTGAAACACGAAGAACATAGTACAGTTGTGTACACTTACCATAAATGTCGATGTTAGAGTGTATTCACTGTTGCAGTCCTGGTTACCCTCCCTCCAGCCCCCTGACTTCGTTTGGCTATACCTCTTCTCTCCTTTTCAATGCTTAAAAGCTTTTTGGTGTATTTGCTTTTTTGTTTGAGGTATAACTTTGTATATTTATAGATTTAATTGCTTCCCATTAGGGGGGCACCTGACATCTGGGGCAAGAAAAACTGATGTAATGATGTCGGCTGCATGTTTTATACCCCTGACGACCTGACGTCAAGAAAAAAGAGACCGCAACTGACACAGGACCCAAGACTTTGTTCATCAGGCCGACTGAGGGCTACCTGCAAGCAGATAACCCAAATGTAATGACTGCAACAGTGAATACACTCTAACATCTACATTTATGGTAAGTGTACACAACTGTACTTTTTTTGCCTCAGTGTTTATACCTTAGGGCACATTTCCTCATCTGTCAGGGCATTTTTGATCTTAATTCTTCTCCTTTTACCAAACCTTTTCCTCCTTTACATTAAGGTCATGTTTCATCTACAGACGTAGATTTCGTGGGGATACAGGTGCAACACTATACATTTGTCTGCCTTCACCTTTGACCTAGATATACCTGTGTGATCTAATTAGCTGCACTGCTCTGCTGTCTTCTCTTGGGGGTGTTAGTTACTTTGCAAAACTTTTTTTTTTCTAATGTTGTTACCTCACTCCTTTCAAGCAGGGGAAATGGGAATATGATCAATCTTACTAAATTATTGCTACAAACTTTGTAGAGTAAAATCATTTTAAAACGGATTAGTCTGATTTTGCTGATACTCCATTATTTTTGTCAGTTTTAATTCCCTGTCTTATTTCTATTCCATCTTTAGATGGTACTTTCATTTATCCAGTTTAATTATTGTCCTTCCTTCTGACCATTTTTTTTTCAGCTACAGTTTTTCTTTTAGTTGTTGCTGTCAATGTATCAGTTGAAAAGTCTCCCTTTCCCCCTTCTCACACTACCGTCTTCTGCCAGACTGCTTTTCTGATCTACCCTCAGCTGGTCATCCCCTTCTGCGCCTGCTGCTTTGTTGGCTTATGCAGTATGCTCAGGGATTCCTCTAGGTCTTGTATTGTTTTAGACATTTCATATACGAAATCCATAAGGTCACTTGGTATAGTAGCCTTCATTTATGCTTTTCTCCTTGCGTAGTTTAATTGCAGAGTGTGTCATAATCTTCTTGATTGATTAACAACTTTCTTTCGCCATCAGTTTTACTCCTGGCTTACCCCATACCTTTTGCAACAACCCTCTCTCTCGTTTCACATGAGAGAAATCTGACTATCAGTGATCTGGGGATGTCCTTCAAGGATGCATCTGCAGTCCTTACAAATGGGTTGTCCTGTCGTCAGGCAGCCCTTCGGTCGGCCGGATTCCAAAGTCTGGGTCTGGCTTCGGCTGGTGTCGCACTTCACCCGACGTCATAGCTGCAGTTACTCGGGTATAAAGGCATCAGCCGACCCCATTTTCCTCAGTCTTTCTTGCCGCGTGGTGCCCGAAGCAGAAGTTGTTCGCAAGTGCCGGTCGGTCAGATCCAGAGATTACTACTTCCGAAGACTTCTAAAAAGCTAAGTACCCCGTTGGGGACTCTTTCTTGCCTCAGCCGATGTCAGAAAAAGTGAATAACTGTTTAACTTGTGGGAAACAAATACCTCATAAAGATTTCCACTCTTACTGCTTACCTTGTTTAGGCCCAGACCACGACGTAGCAGTTTGTTTAGCCTGTGCTTCTTTTAACCGACGGATGCTTAGACGTCGGTCGGAATTTGCTGAGCAGTTTTTCGGCTCTGATTTTGCTTATATTATGCCGTCGGATCCTCCGACTTCACAAATACCCAAAAAAACATAGGGAAAAGGACCGACACTCGCGGTCCGCGGTTTCGTCCGAAACCGCGGTTAAGCCAACCGCGAGTGTCTCGGTTTCGGCTGAAACCGAGCAAGCGGTTCTTCCTTCAGCCGAAAACATACCTTCTACCGAGGCCTCTTCTAACCTGGTGGAATCGGCTTCTGAAATCCAACCTGCAGTTGCGGTTTCTCAGGAATTATCTGACTCTATTCCCTTGGATATTTCAACCCCTGCACGTGGAGCTGCTAGGCCTCCTGCAGCCTTGACCATTAAGGCCTTTGCCAGGGCTAAAGCAGCTAAAGCTACAAAATCTGTGCCTGTTAAGACCCCCCTCTCACAGGCCCAGCTCCAGTTCCCAAATGCTTTCTCTAGCAGAGGATCTCATTTCTTTAATGCGAGGATCCCAACCTCATCCAGACAGGGCCTCTCACCCACCTCCAGAGAAGAGGCCTAGAGCAGAGCCCCCTGAACCAGTGTCCACAGATGATTCCTCTGATGATTCAGATAATACAGACCCTCCAGAGGCTCCTTATTCCCCTTACGAAGACTCTGATGCTGAAGAGTCCATCCCTTCTGCCTCTCCACCTGAGGAATTTTCCTTTGGGGAAACCTTGCATGCTATGAGGGAACAATTTCAGTGGCAGGGCCAAGATTTTTCAGACTCCAGGAAAAGGCTTAGAACCTTCTTGCATTTACCACAACATAGGCCTTTAGCTATACCTCCAGTTCTTTCTGTTGTACATGATGCATTTAATGATGCTTGTACTGCTCCTGATTCATTACCTCCGGCCCCTGCTAAGCCCGATAGATTATACAGGGTCCCGGACACACATCACCATTTATACAAGGCTCCTTTTGCAGATCCCGAGACTATCTCCCAGGGGCCTAAGGCTGTAGCAACTACCTCTGCTAAAAATCCCCTCCCCTCTGAAAGGGAATCCAGATCCTTAGAGAGATGGGGTAAAAAAGTTTACACTTCTGCTACTCTGTCAGCTAGGGCCTTGAACTGTCAATTTCATATGATACAATATCAAGAATTTATGCTAGACCAGTTAACTAAAAAACTGTCCTCTGATGAACCTTTAGATAAGAAGTATGTTCAGGAAATGGTACATAACATTCAGCAAGTTAGTAACCATTCCTTAAAATGCGGCTATGATGCACTGGAGGCTTCCTTTAGATCAGCCATGACTGGCACAGTTATCAGAAGGCATGCATGGTTAAAAGAGCAGGCCTTACCGGACCATGTCAAATCAAAATTATTAGATGCTCCCATGGACAAGGTCAATTTATTTGGTTCTCCTGCACAACAAGTACTGAAGAAGATGGAAGAGAAGGCAAAATCTGTACAAACAGTGAAAGATTTCTTACAGGTCCAACCTCCAAGGTTTAGCAGGAATTGGCCCTCCAAGAATTGGTCCTTTCCAGACTCCTCCAAAGCACAGAGAGGCAGGAATAGGCATTCAGGAGGCAGAAACCAATCCAGGGGTGCCTACAGGGGACGCCAGTGGCAGGGTAACAACCAGCGAGGCACAGACGCAGCCACCACCACTGCAACAGGACAATCACAGTGACTTGGCTCTGGCACCGCCTACCAGGGAACAACTAGAAGCACTCTTAGGCGGAAAGCTAGCTTTATTTTCAAAGAACTGGCATTACATCACAAGAGACAAGTGGATTTTGCAAACTATAGACCAAGGTTACAGGTTTCATTTCCATACTCTACCAGGAAAGAGAGGAATGCCAAACCTACCACCAAATCAAAAGGCAGAAGCTCTAAAACAAGTAAATCAATTATTAAAAATAAGAGCTGTGGAAAAAGTACCATATATGGAGCAAGGAAGGGGCTTTTACTCCAGACTCTTCCTAGTACCAAGGAAAGAAAGCAAATGGAGACCTATTCTCGATCTGTCCGCTTTAAACACATTCCTCATTGTTCCAAAATTCAAAATGCTGACCCTACAGCAGCTTCTTCCCATGCTGGGCAAGGAGTCTTGGCTGGTTACTCTAGATCTCAAGGAGGCATACCTGCACGTCCCCATACGACCAGATTGCAGAAGATACCTCAGATTTCTTGCCGGATCAGAGCATTATCAATTCTCAGCATTGCCCTTTGGCTTATCTACTGCGCCCAGAGTGTTCACGAAATGCCTGGCATCAGTTAATCGCTCATTGCAGGCTTCAGGGAATCCAAATCTACCCTTACCTGGACGATTGCCTGATACAAGCGGACAACAAAAACAAGCTAGCAGAGGACTTGAAAAGAGTCATTTACCTTCTACAAGCCCTGGGATATACAGTCAATATAAAAAAGTCAAAGCTGATACCATCCCAAAAGATAACCTTTTTGGGTGCGGAGCTGGACACATCCAAACAAATGGCATTCCTAACAGTAGAAAAACAGGAGCAACTCCCTCTGTACTTGGCATTAACAAAGCAAAACCATCTAACAGCAAGAAAAGTCCTACAGGCATTGGGCTTCATGGCATCCTGCATAATATTGGTCCCACATGCCAGATTGCACATGAGGAAGCTACAGTGGTACCTAAAGAATGTATGGTCTCAGCACAAGCACAGCCTAGAAACTCACATTCCAATAATTCCATGCCTGAAGCAAGAATTCCACTGGTGGGCTCAGGCCTGTCAAACAAACGAAGGACTGCCCTTCCACAGCACTCAACCAAGCCAAACCATCACAACGGACGCCTCAGACCTCGGTTGGGGGGCCCACATGATGGACAAATGCATACAAGGTTTATGGACTCAAGAGCAACTGCATCTACATATAAACCTAAAGGAAATGCTGGCAGTAAAACTGGCAATTCAGGCTTTCAAACCATTTCTTCGACAAGGTCAGTTGATAAGGACAGACAACACCACAGTTATGTGGTACATCAACAAGCAGGGAGGCACACATTCGTACCCTCTATGCCGGATGGCCCTGGACCTCTGGAATGTGGCCCTGAGTTACAACATTCAGTTACAAGCAATTTTTGTACCAGGAAAAGAAAACACTTTAGCAGACATACTAAGCAGGACTACCACGGATGCCCACGAATGGATGCTGCATCCGGACATCTACAAAACCATAACAAGAAAATGGGGTCTCCCAGAAATAGACTTATTCGCATCCCCACACAACCACCAATTGAAAAAATTCTGCACAAGGGCATACCACCCACTTGCTTGGAAGGTGGACTCCCTTTCTTTCAGTTGGAAAAATCTGACAGCATATGCATTCCCACCACTTCCTTTGATGCACAAGGTGCTATTGAAGATCAAAGAGGACCGTCCAAGGATCATTCTGATAGCTCCAGATTGGCCAAGGCAACATTGGTACCCATTACTGAGGAGCATGTCTCGGGAACAGATGTGGCCCTTACCCCTAGTTCCCTTGCTGTTAACTCAGAACAACTACAACACCCTGCATCCCAACCTGAAAACTCTGCAGCTGACTGCCTGGAACATTGCATAAGACAAATTAACCCAATTTTATCCCAAAGGGTTAAGGACATTATCTTGGAAGCTCGCAGACCTTCAACAAGGAGAACCTATTCAGCAAAATGGAAAAGATATCTCATTTGGAGTACTGCTAAAGGGGAAGATGTGTCACTGGTAAACATAGCCAACATCCTGGAATACTTGGCAGAGCTATTCCACAAAGGCCTGTCCTACTCTTCCATTAAGATTCATGCATCAGCTATTTCAGCAGAATACGACTTGGGTCCTCCAGTCTTCTCACATCCTCTGCTCAGGCAGTTTCTGAGAGGAATTAAAAATGTAAAGCCTCCTAGGAAGCCACCATTACCTGCATGGGACTTGAACTTTGTGCTAGAAAAATTGACACTTCCTCCTTTCGAACCAGCAGCAACAGCAGAATTGCAATACTTATCATGGAAAACTGCTTTCCTGCTGGCAATCACTTCAGCAAGAAGGGTTTCTGAGCTACAGGCATTAATGGCAGTACAGCCCTTTTTGATCTTCCATCAAGATAGTGTCCATGAGAACGAATCCTACTTTTATGCCTAAGGTGGTCTCCAGAGTATCTTTAAATCAGGCTATCCACCTACCAACATTCTTCCCCAACCCACAGAACAGGGGAGAAAGACTGTTGCATACCTTGGATGTACACAGACAATTACGCTACTACCTGGACAGGACCAAGAGCAATAGAAAAACTGACCAGCTACTGGTAGCATATGCAACAGGAAAGGAAGGGAAAGCAATTTCAAAACAGACAATATCTAAGTGGATTGGAAATTGCATTAGATTTTGTTACTCCTACCATGGAAAGAAAACTCCAGAAAGCATCAGGCCTCACTCTACAAGAGCTACAGCCACTACCACAGCTTTTCTACGAGGAGTGGCTACTAAAGACATTTTAGAGGCTGCTACTTGGTGCTCCGTGCATACATTTGCCAAGCATTATAATTTACCTTTATACTCTAGATCCCGAGCAGGTTTTGCCACTGCTGTTTTGCAAGGGATCTTAACTACACCATAATTCTACCTTTCCTCCTCCCCCAGTTTGGCTATGGTATTCTACCCATTTGTAAGGACTGCAGATGCATCCTTGAAGGACATAGTACAGTTTTGTACCTACCATAAATGTAGATGTCCGATAGGAATGCATCTGCAGTCAGGATTACCCACCCTCCTTCCCCTCTGTGGTACTCCTAGGGTATTTACCCCTCTTATAGCTAGCTGGGGGAATCTATTATGGTGTATTTGTTTGTATATATGTACATACATGCTTATCTTTTGTTTACTCTCTAATATTTGGAATCATTGGCATTTATCCAAATTTAGTCCTCCTAGAGGGCACCTGGCATCTGGGGCAAGAAACACTGAGGAAAATGGCGTCGGCTGATGCCTTTATACCCGAGTAACTGCAGCTATGATGTCGGGTGAAGTGCGACACCAGCCGAAGCCAGACCCAGACTTTGGAATCCGGCCAACCGAAGGGCTGCCTGACGACAGGACAACCCATTTGTAAGGACTGCAGATGCATTCCTATCGGACATCTACATTTATGGTAGGTACAAAACTGTACTTTTCTGTCCATGCAAGCTCCTGGTCATGCAGCATGATATGCTCTCTCATTCTTTTTCTGCTTTTGGGATTCATGTCCATCAGGCACATAGTTCGGTTACCTTCCCTTTGAGTCTATGCTTTCTCAGTTGTGTGGCAAGCCCATAATCTTTTTACATTCCCCACTGTGCCCTGTCTTCCACATCTGTTAATTTATGTTCTGTGCAATCCACTCTAGCCTCTGCTGCCACTGCTGTTGCCTGTAGTTTGTCATACCCCAGGCTTTGTATTATCAAGGAGTGCTTGCATAAGTCCTGTTAAAGCTCATCCATCATCTTTTCTTGTGTTAAGTTGTCTTCTTTTTTAAATCTTTCAACTTGTTTCAAATTGCTGCTAAAGTATCTTAATCTTTTTGTGTTCCGTCATTTCCTGCCATTGCAGTCTTGTGCATCAACATTTCTCTATGTTTGTTTTTGCATGCATCAGTTTCCTTGTGTCTTCCAATTAGTGATTTTTATTATCTCAGTATAACTTTTAGATTTTGTTGTTTTTAACCCAACTGACTCAGAGACCTGCATTTAAATGTCTGAATTGGAATGCAGCCATACTGGAAGTTCTATTTGGGAACTGTTTTCTGTCTTATCTTGTTATGCTCTGTAGAGATGTGTATATTTTATTACACATTTGACAGGAGTTGGACTGAATGAGGATTGCCATTTTTTGAGGTTGAAATTTCCTGGTGGGGTGGGCTGTGGCAGACCCATTTCAGCTGAAGATTATCCTGTGCAGTGTCTTTGAGAAAGTCACCAGGTCACCCTTTGTGAACACAAGCGCTTTTTTAAACAAAAGATGTTTCTCTGGTCTGCCTGAAACCAAATGTCCACAGTGAATAATCATGAGTTGATTGACACGTCATTATTTGAACCCGGAACATCAGAAATCTTAGATGGTCCTGAAAGGGTTATAATAAAATAGTGGGCAGAGAGGCAAGGCATTGGTGACCACCCACCCCACTGCTAATCCCACTGAGACCTGAATATGTCTGGTTTGGTGAGATGTTGCTTTGTCTGCACTTTTCTGAATCCCAGCTGTTCAGACTGCCTTGGAAGTAAACTGATTTTGTGTGTGCTATCAAGAAGGTTTCCAGCAGAGTGAAGACTGCCAGACTTGGACACCAATTCCCAGTTGTCCACTATGGGCAGTCTAGACTTTGTGCCCCCCCCAGTTACTGCAACACTAGAGAGGATGTTATTCCATGGATCACTGTAACAGTGGTATTCATGGTATATGAAAATTAGCCACAGCCAAATATCCACACACCCAGCCCAGCTTTCAGAACTGTATGAATATTTTTGCATGGACTGACTTCTTAAAGACACACAAAAGGAGTAGTCCTGTCACACACACACACACCAGTTATTTTGCTACAAGTTTATGCAGTGTTTTGGAGAGAAGGTTTGAAGGTTCTCTTACATATCTCGTTTGTAGCACTGCCATTAAAAATGCAAGTAGAGAAGCCCGTCTATGTGCCTATCTAGGACAGAAGAATCTAGGGACTTCTGCAGGCTTTGGAGTTGGCAGGCTAATGCTACTGCAAGCGAGTGCTTTAAGCCAAAGAACCATAGAAAGAAACAGTGCTTCTTTCATGTGTCCATTATAACAAAAAATATAACTGAGCTTCAAGCATATACTGCCTGGACATTTAACACATTGCAGGTATGACAGAAGCCGAGGCTGCTTTAAACATAGGGGACAGTTCCACCATTCTCTTGGAAGTAATGGATCTGATGCTATTATCTGTGTCGTCATTAATCACTGATGGGTCTTTGATCCGACCTTAGATCCGAGCCAGCAACTTAGAGGACAGCTTAGCTCAAGCTTCTCCCTTACCCAAGATCCCTTGCTACCCACAACCCCCAGATTTAGTTTGCTACAGGTTCAGTGGCAGCGGCGATCCAGCTAGTACCACTAGTCAGATATATGAAAGTTCTGCAGTGGATCCTACAGTGGAATGGTCACCTCAGCTTCATCCCCATGTCCATGACTGTCAGGATTTCTCAGGTATGTAAACGTCATCTTGCTTGGTGGCTCGAAGCTAAGGATCTAGTTATAGGCATACCCGTCTCTCTTTCCCAACCCAAGGCCATGGTGACCATGGACACCTCCCTGTTGGAGGGGAGGGTGGGCGTTTTTGGTGAGGGACAGTTGTGGTCCCACTTAGAGACCAAATTACACATAAATATCCTAGAGATGACAGCAGTTCTTCTAACGTTGCAAGCCTTACAGGACTGCCTGCCTCTCAGGAGTATTGCATTTCAAACAGACAACATGGTGGTGGTCTGGTACATGTACAAATAGGGGGAAACATGTTCTTATCCTCTGTGCACAGATGCCATGAGTGTGTGGGGATGGGCGATGTCTTCTAGCCGCTTTCATCTTGCAGAGCGCATTCCCGGCAGTTCCAACATGTTAGCTGACCTATCATGAGTCCTCATGAGTGGTCCCAGAACCCATCAGTGGCACGTTGGATATTCGGCCGCTGGGGTCTCCCTTGCTGTGATCTTTTTGCCTGTCCATTCAACCACAAATGCAGCAACTACTTCACCCTGATGCCCCCAACGGTGGAGTTGCCCAGAGACGCTCTGGTTCACGATTGGGCGTCGGGGCTTCTATATGCTTATCCTCCAATTCCCCTAATCTCCAAAATCTTACAGAAAACCCGTAGCCTGAAGTCTCTTCTCATCCTCATTGCCACCTCCTGGCCTTGTCAGGCGTGGTTTTCCCTTCTTTGGTCTCATCTGAAATATCCTCCCTGGATATTGGATCCAACTTCGGATCTCATTTCCCATCCGTGGGGGCTTCCTCTTCCCAGTCTCCAGTCTCTTCATCTGGCAGCTTGGTTCCTCCAATTCCAGTGATTCTGTCCCAGTGTAGGCTTCCTTCTCTGGTTAAGAACATTATTTTGTCCTCTCAAAAACCATCTGCCAAGAAGGTGTATTCCAGTAAATGGAGGAGATTTTTACTTTGGGCCCAACAGCGCAATTTAGATTCTTTTTCAGCCCCTATCCCTGACATTTTGTTATTAGCGCCTCTCTTTTTCAAGAAGGGGCAAGTTTCTGTTCAGTTAAACTCCAATTGACGGCCATCCCCACCTTTCATTTGAATGAATGTCCCACTTTCTTTTCTAAACTGTGAAAGGCCTTCCTCAAAGGGATCTTTCTTCTCAGACCTCCTGTCAAGAATCCCTCCCCACCATGGGATCTTACTCTGGTGTTGATCTTTGATGCAGAAGCCCTTTGGAGCCTGTGGTGATCTCAAATTCCTATGTTGGACGACTGCATTCTTGGTCGCTGTTACTTCAGCCAGGAGGGTCTTCAAGTTGCAGGCTGTCTGCATTAAGCTCCCTTTCATGGTGTTCCATAAGGATAGGGTGTCTCTCAGGACCAATCCTTCATTCGTCCCTAAAGTAGCCTCAGAGACTAACCTTAACCAATCTATTCAGCTTTCTGTGTTCTTCCCTAATTTTTCCAATAAAGGGGAATACAAGTTGCATTGTATGGATGTGCATACAGTTACGTTTTTACCTTGAGGACTGAAGAGTTTTTGGAAGTCTGATCCGCTCTTTGTTGCCTTCTGTCAGGCTAAGAAAGATTGAGCAGGTTCCAATGTATACATTTCTCATTGGATCGCCAGTTGTATTTCTTACATTTATGAAAGCAGACACCTTGAGCTTTCAGGGCCAGTTAAAGCTCACTCTGCTAAGGCTGTAGCCACATCATCTGCCTTCTTGGCAAAACTTTCCTTCGATGAGATTTGTGCAGCTGCTACTTGGTTTAACCCCTATACCTTTGTTTCACATTATAAGTTGGATCTGATGTCTAGGAACAGGGCTTCCTTTGGTTCTTCTGTGCTCTGGCATATCCTTCCTTGATGCCTCCCAGGGTTCATAGTAGCTGGGGACTCTGACCCATCCATGTTTAATAATGACATCGGATAGCATCAGATAGTTATGTACTTACCATAACTTGTAGTCTGTACTTTCCAGTGTCATTATTCATCACATTCCCACCCTCCATCCC